>NC_142672.1:8237492-8257492 GCF_964200805.1 Pocillopora damicornis
CTCTGCTTTACGGGAAGGCGAAGTGAAGAATCTTAAACACAGCGACTACACCATGTGATGGTTTCGCGACAGTCTTCACATTCGATGACGTCATGCCCCCCAGCAGGTCGCTGTTCCATTTGCGGTTTGTATTTTTGGTGGTTTCGGCGAGATAGCCTTCACGTCACGCCACAAGCAAGCTCGACGATTCACCACAATATCGAAATATTCCGTGCAGTGCTAAGCAATTTAATGTTCAGATACAGCTTCTGATGTTCTGCAAAGCTATTCGACATGACGCTACACCATTTGTATGTACGCTGTACCATTCGACATAACGCTGAGCCATTTCACGCAACGCTACACCATTTGTGTGTACGCTGTACCATTCGACATTACGCTGAGCCATTTCACGCAACGCTACACTGTTTGTGTGTACGATGTACCTTTCTACATTACGCTCAGTCATTTCACGCAACTCTACACCATTTGTGTGTAAGCTGTACAGCGTTTGGGTGTACGCTGTACCATTTGGGTGTACGCTGTACCATTCGACATTACGCTGAGCTATTTCACGTAACGCTACACCGTTTGTGCGTACGCTGTGCTACTCGACATCACCCTGTGCCATTTGACGCAACGCTACACCGTTTGTGTACTGTATTGCAAATGAGCGCTAAGCTATTCGTAGTTGAGCTAGTCCATTTCACAATTTCATCAACTCGACCTAGGCAAGTGGACCGTTTATCATTTGGCTAGACTATTCATGTTTAGGTGTTCTGTTTCATGAAGGAAAACTAAATCGTGTATAATTTGGCCATGCCATTCCTTTATTAGCTATTCTAT
Organism: Pocillopora damicornis; assembly: GCF_964200805.1. Classification (NCBI taxonomy): domain Eukaryota; kingdom Metazoa; phylum Cnidaria; class Anthozoa; order Scleractinia; family Pocilloporidae; genus Pocillopora; species Pocillopora damicornis. The sequence goes on from NC_142672.1 coordinate 8,238,318, forward strand.
CCTGCAGCTGATATTTAAACCAGCTTCGTGTTTGCTGATCTATTTGACATCCTTATATTTTTGGTGGTGACGATACAACAGGAATGTATAAGTTACCCTTAACTTCGCTTCGTGATTGGTCTAGAAAAAGTCGTGCCACCCAGTTGACCAATCAGACAAAAACTTAAAACGTGTCGTGAACAGACTATTGTTCCATATGACAAGGAGCGTCAAACTAGCTATCAGTATCATGCTCTGAGGAAAATTAATTAGCTGACCTCGTCTCTTGGGTCTATGATTAGGAAGCCCCGGGAAAGAAGGGTGATTTCTTGGCGAAAAAATCTTATTCTCCATCTGCTTTCTCAGCAAATCCAGGCAACCCCGTGTTTTCCATCATTACCCGATGTGCAAGAGCAGATATTTTGCCTAGCCACTCGAGAATCACTCTAACTTTTCAACTATTTTCGCCCGTACGTGATGGTTAGTTTCATTAAATATCCAGTTACAAAAGATATCTACTTTCACTTTTTACTCTTAAACTCTCTATGGAATAAAGACATAAATGAGGAAAGATTCCTTCTCTTTCTATTGAGCTCGAGAAAAATAAAATCTTTACTAAATACACAAATAGCTCGATCTCTGCATTAGTCATCAAATACTGTGCCCATACAGAACTTGAGCTTCAGATCTAACTGAATTAATTCGTTGTTGTTGTTCTTAATAATTCAATCGGCGTAGACTAGTAGACAGGAAAAGCTGCCAGAATTTTATATGTGTTTAGGTTACATCTTTTAAGAAAAGGCAAATCACTTGGCACGACCCTCAAACAAGAACGAGTTTGAATTATCGTTCCACAAACTACGAATAATGCCAAAGTATCTAAAAAAAACTGACCATGCTCACCAAGAAGGTGACATTTACTTCACATCAAAGGATCTTAAAATAAATTTCTTGTAACTCCTTAAGCTCCTCGGCTAGAGCAGACAGTTTTCAAGCTTGAAAGTTGCCGTTGCAACTTCGTTATTGCGTGTGTACACGAACAACGTTTTCAGCACGATATTACTACAATATGTCATTGCGATATCGCAAAGTTTTCGAACCAAGTTAGGGCTTGCAGCCATTCCAAGCGATGTCTGTCGCGAGGATATGATAACACGCACAAAACCAACGAACAATCGAAACCGAACTTGGACTTGTAATTATAATTGAAAGGAGGAGAAGCACCTTAGCTTTAGTACATGCTTCCAACAAATAAGCTGAGCCGATGAAACGAGCAACAACACTGAGAAAGCGAAATCTCCTTCGACATTCAGTCTTATTTTGTGTTACTAAATCCTGCAAGTGAAACACTTACGAAAGAAATGAAAAACGGAAGATTACCGAAAAGGAAAGAAGGCAATAAGGAAGAAAACTCAATGATGATACCCAGCTATAAGAATCTTTGTGATAATCGTAACAATAAAAGGTTAGCACACCTGAATATGCATAGTGAACGGTGATAAAGAGCATCAGAACGATCAGAATCCTCTCCATGTTTGATGAAACCGTTAAAACACCAAGACAACGCCTTGAATTTTCTCGAAGTGAAAACGATGCTAATCAGTAATGCACTGAAGCGTCACGGAAGTGTTTGTTAGAGCTGACAGATTTTCATTCCTCAATCTCACATATTGATTGCTGAAACTCGATAGGTCATCTTGAACTCGACCCACTTTTGCCATGTTTGGCTTGCCAAAGTTACTGTCGCATTAAACTACTATCCTTTGACCAAAATTTCACCGACTAATTAATGCGTCAAACATAAACTGATCTCTCTCTAAGAAAAGAGAGAAAAAAATTTTGCGCGAAGTGATCCTTTTTTCCTGCTGATTTTTTGGGTTTTGGTTGACACTTGCGTTACATATGCTGACTTCAATACTTGCAACGGAAGGATAATTTCTTGTTAAAGCCATATTTACTCCATGTTGCTGCCAGTATAACCGTACCCAGGGTGCGAGTCACAGACATTAAAATAAAAACGGCGCTCAAATTCGTTTTCCTCAAAAGAGAGGGGTCAGATCCTGCCATTACGCGCCAAACTAAACAAGCGGACTTGTATTTCTTTTGCCCCGATGAAGTCTTATCCAGACATATCTTGCATATCATGACAGCTAAATGGTTAAAATTTGGAAGCCTGCAGGACGGGACATCTGCTCTTTTGAAGATAAGCGACTCACAAAAACTTGGCAAGTTTTTCAAATTGGGGGTCGCAATTATTTCTCACTTCTTGTTGACAGATTTTTCGCTCAAAAAAGGTTCAATACTCCCACTGCTGGTACTATCATATCAACAACATCAACCCCTCGTGTTTTCCCTTTCTGCGTTTGGGTCGAAGTTGGATGAAATGAAACCTGTAAATTTTAGCTCAGTCGTCTCATGACCAAGAAAGAAAAACTTTTTTCACAAGTTTACGACACAGAAGAAAATCTGACTACTCCGTGAGGATTTGAAGCTTAGATCTTTTGATCTTCCGACTTTGCTGATCGAAGGCTCTGTCAGAGGTTCAGCGATAGCCGGAGCGTTCGATCGTGAGATCTGAAGGTCGGAGGCTCGAATCCATGAAGGTTCGGCTGAGCTTACAAGGAAGTCTCAACATCTTCTGTTACGAAATTAAGTCGTTTCATGAAATTTTTATTTGTAGACTAGGAATTCGAACTAGACAAAGAATTGCAATCTGCAACTCCTCAATGGCTAATAAACAGTCAAGTTAAATGAGATCGAAGGGGTTCCATCTTCACATTGACCATTCTTGAGTATCCATAATGTAGAGCATTGCGTAGTCAGCAGTTAACAACATGTGTACAGACATTCTCACTTCTCATGGCTCACATGAAACGTGCTTTCCAAATCTAACCTCGAGGCTAACTATGGCGGTTACTAAGTTTGTTTCCTCTTTAGCTCCTACATGAGCAGAGCGTTCAGCGCAGCTGTAAACAGCATGAGTGCGGTGACGGGCGAAGTCGCAGAAGAAGTAGAAACGATTGCATCGCAAGATGTCAGCGCCTTCACATTTTTGCCATAAACGTCTCCAAGGTAACCCATATAGTTCTGTTTATCCACCGCTATACCTTTGAGTGCTGTAGTTGCATCTTTAAAGATCAGATCTTCCCCGTTGTTATATTTGGAGGAGTTGAAGAGCTGGAACTTATTCCAGTCAGTCTGAGTCTTGCCGTACTTGTCACTCATGGCCTTTAAGATTTTAATGATGTCTTCGATGTCAGAGTTGTCCTTCCTTGTAACCACTGCATGCGCAGGACTTGCGCCGAGATTGCATTCCTTGTATTCTTCAATCTCTGAAAATGATTGAAAAGATCTTGTATGATATATACTGCCAAAAACTCTGCCAAGCAAAATCCGTACCCCTTACTAAAGGCTTAGACCGTAAATAGTCACAGAAGATGGGGGATTTCCCACATTTCTTTCCTACCAGATACGCGGATTCATTGCTGTTGTAAGGGGCGAGAATTTGACCCTAGGAAAAATTGAATCTCGTAGAGATCTGTCGACCAACGTAAAAACAAGCTTTGAACCAAATTTTAAGAGACTAGAAAATGAGTGCGGCGATAGAAGGAGGAGAGAGAATGGAGTACAAATGCCCGAGGTTCGTCATTTCCATGGTAATCGTTACTTCGGGGTTGCAGTGTATCATACCTTAGCAACTGAACGAATTACACTGAATTTTGGAGTAATCATGCATTAAAATCATTCACAATTGGTTGCCCGTGTAGCGGAATTGCCCCATGATGAGACAACTTCATTGATGTGTAACAATTCAGGACGAAGTTATTTGCACGCATATCAGGGGAGATATAATTAGAACAGACAGCCGCTGTTTAAACTTACACTGAGAAAGCTAAAGGGCTTGAATTTTTTTTTATCTTTTTAATTCTTTATATTTATTTTACGCTATCATTGTTTGTACATGAAAGGAATACAAATGGGTACGAACAAATTATTAGGACAATTAGTAGAAATGCAGTGGATAAAGTGTGAAAGACAGCATCCCGTCCAGGGTCAATAGCAATTTTTCACGTACTTCGTGGCACAGAAATATTTTACGCTCGAGTAACAGTGATACAAGCCAGTTGTGTATAACCTTAATCTTCATTAATGTATACATTACCCATTCTCCCTCCATTCTGGCACAAGAACTGGTAGTCGTTTTTATTATCCTCATCATAAAACTCGGCTGGTGAGTCCACCTGGCGCTTTACAAAAGCCACGTCGCCCTTCCCATCCTTCATACATTTGAAGGCGCCTTTATGGCTGACGTATTCATTAACTGAAGAGTTTGTAGAGCACTTGTCATTTCCAGTACCGGCGCACAAACTGCACAGGTTTTTGACCTTCTCGTATGCAGCTGCACTAATTTTATCTTTGGTACCTAGCAAACCAAACAAAATTGAAGGGACATATAAAAAAATGGAATCTTACGGTTGAACTGTAATCGAAGACATTTCAAAGACTGAAAAAGCTGTGTTGCCTTATTGATCATACTGATATATGCTTAGACATTGTTATATTTTTTGATTAAGGAAAAAAAACGAATAGCTGCCATCTACCTCTTTAATATTGTCTTAAGGGACCCACTCACTATACGCGAAAGGAAGTTTGCGGAGTTCTCGATTTTGAGGTCTTGCTTTGTGAAGAAAATTTAAAATTGACGTATAGCGGCGGCTTGAGGCAGTACAAAATACTAAGCAGACATCGTGAGGCAGGAAATTTATGCACTATCCACTTTCCTTCTTCTGAATTATCACTATAGCAATAGAACAGAGCGAATTCGATTACGCATGTTCACGAACGAACCTGGGACACAGCTCTCACTGAAGAACTTTGAAGCTGAAAAGTAGGCCTTGTATGGGCTCTTACAATCCACGGGATCCATGATCTTTGAGCGCAGAAGATATCCCACGGAAATTTTCCAACCTGCATTCTTTTCAGCCTGAGTGTGGCAAGACTTCTTCCCTTTAAGACTCTTTAAGTCGAAGCCTGTGTTACTCTTTTTCACAATGGCAACACTGTAGTATTTCACGTCATACTCGCCATACTGCTCAGAAACAATGACTTTGAAGTTATATCTTTCACCTGTATCGTAAGATGTCGGAAGAATGTGAAACAACTCACGCATAAGCTGCAAATTTCTTAATTGCCCTATCAAATATTGAATATTAGTATATACTACAACAGTGGATAGCGTTGAAGGCGCGCTCTGATTGGCTTCTCAAACTCCGAATATCCTAGCTATTCTTCTCCCAGCAATGTGCGCGGGATTTGCACCCGAAAATATTGTAATCGTTACAAGAATAAATGTGTTAAAATTATCTTTTAATTTGGTGCCATATTAACTCATCATTTTAGTTTATACTAAAACAAGTTTCAGGCCAGGGATTCATGCGTTCGAAATCAGGCCGTTTCGCGTGGTCGTCATTTTTGAACTTGGTATTCAAAAATGGAAAAAAGGGATTAAAATGAAATAAAAATACAACCAAAAACGAAACAGAAAAATTTTCACTGAAACAAATTAGCTTTTTACTCATTTGTTTTTATGGAAATCTATACATCTAAGGTCAAATGACGATTTATTGAAAATCTTCAGTCCATTTTTCTTACTGAAAATCCACGGAAGATGAAAGATATTTACCAGCCGGGTAAATCCAGCTTCAACTTACCCGCTGAGTAAGTGTCTCCACCACTCAATGTCACCAGATCAGCCTCGCTGTTTTTTATCTTTTCCATGCAATCGTCAGGGTCAGTTCCATCGACACAACTTGTTTTAACAGCTAAGCTCATGTTTTGAGCAGTCATGTTTACGTGTTTCATAAATTCATCACACTTGGTTTTTTCCCCAGGCAATGCGCACCATCGAAAATAAATTTCTGCAGAGAAAACTAAAAAATATATTCTTTAAAATCTTAATCCTCCAAAGTTATCGTTCATTCTTCAACCAGGTGAATTCAGCACTAGGAAAACCTATTCTTCACCCTTTAACTACCAAGATCTCATTGTTAATTATCCTCATTAGCAATTACCTGTTTGCTGGACAATGTATCAATATTATTGAAAGAAATTACATGCTAATATTTGATTGGTTTGGACAACTTGTGCCACTCCTGTAACCAATGGCCGTGTCTGATGATTAGCCTTTGCCTTTTTCTTTATTTAATCATCACTGAGAGAATTATCGATTTCTTAGGAACATACTGCAAACTCTAAGGTCTAAAAGGCTATTATCATTTTAATCCTAAATGGGCCGAACCTCTTGCCTCAGTTCACTGTTTCCATCCTGATTTCAAGTAATGAAGACGTTTTTCTGATTTCGTTCAGAATCTTTTCAGCGTTCCATAGCGTCAGAAAACAAATAGTAATTTCTTAAACGATATGAGTATCGAATCGTTGCTTCCCTCTTTTCGACTGCGCATCTTTCACGGACAGTTTCGTAAAGATCATTTTTCGATCTCCATGGCGGTGGCCTTGCGTTGGTTTATCGACCATAACTTACAATTTTACCATTTAGCGTCCAAAATATTTCGCAAACGCTTGAATAAAAAAAAGAGTAGAATTTGTGGAATTGTGTAAGAATCGTAAAATTAGAAAATGTGGCGAATCGTTTGACAGGATTCAGAGAATCGGAATAGGTTTAAAAGGTTGTCAAAACGATAAAAACGTAGAGGCCAGGAACGCGAGAAGCTGATTAGAAAATCGACTTCAATGACATTTTGGGGACACATATCAAACTGTATTTTATTGCTATTTAACATACCGTATTTACCCGTGTATAAGTCGACCTTTTACTGCCTAAAAATCGGTCCAAAAAATCGCCCTCGACTTATACATGGGTCAAAATCTGAGATAAAAAAACTTTCAGGACAAATTAGCATAATAATTGTCTGATATGTAAACAAACAATCCACTTTTACACGGTACAAGTTCCGATGTCTTTTCTCCGCACACCTCGAGCAGTCTAAGTTTAAAAGCTTAAGATTAAATAAAGAACTGATAGTTGCAGCCAATAAAGTGATAAGTCCGCTCGACGAAAGCCACATTTCTCGCTTCGAAGTTTTGCTGCTTAGTAACCTGGCTTTGTATTGTTTAGCACGTCTTCCAATAAAATGCTGGTTGGCAGGGTTTTTGTTTTGGTTGTTACGCGCCTTTACACAACGACAAAGGTTCGTTAGAAAGTAGTATGTTTGATTTTGTAAGCTAATTTCAAAAATTGTGAAGAAAATGCTGCTTACACGTGTCGCTAAAACACGCTAAAACGCTCGCGTACACGCAATAATAAACTTCTCGTCCAAACTTGCTGTGATTTTTTTCATATAACCATAGTACCTGAAAGAAAATTCTAAGAAATATAAGATTAGTTTTTCAAGGAAATTCTTGCCCAGAAATAAGAAAAACTTATTTTTGGACTCCAAAATGGGGGGTCGACTTATACACGGGTAAATACGGTATTCTCCGACTTAGCACTTATTGCAGTCTAACGATTTTTGAGGGAGTTTGCTCTTGTAATGGTTCATTGTTGCTAACTGGTCGTCTGAATACATAAGTTCAATTCAGTAACGAAGTTCTCCGGAATGGAAAATCATACACAGATAATAGGCCATTACGGTTCTTAAGATCCTTGGAAAGTAAAGTACAATTGTGGTTTAGTAACACAGTGAGCTTTAGGCGAACAACACCTTTACACGAGTGTGGCAAAACACTTTAAGAGCCCTTGGGCAAGAGTCTCAAAGTTTATCGAGGCGTTTCGTCGACTATTTCAAATAGAGTATAGCACATTCGTGTTTACATTCTGCCTTCGCGAAGGTCTCAATCTCAACTAGCGTAATTTTTGTTTTCCTGTAGCAATCTTTTCTCCAAAAGTTAGACGCAGTTTTTCACTTCCGAAGCGGAAGTTCTGTCGTTAAACGACTCTTCTATTGTTCTTTTTCAAACATGATGCTATAGATTCGCCCTGCGGTTAAGCAGTTTCTTCAATGTGTATAAGTTTTGAACGCTTTTGAGTTTCTCTGCAAGTCAAGTTGCACCCGAAGAAGAGGAGCACAAACTGAACTGGGGCCGGTACAAGCAGTCTATCTTGCATCTAAAGAGAAGACCGGAATCACCGAATACCCTTCTTCGTCGTGATGAACTTGAAAATACATTCTTTATGGTGTGGGATTTTATGAGAGTAGCTCATGTTTTGCATAATGACCTTATGGTTTGGAATGAGCGTGAAAACTCTCTTACTGACTAATTACACTTGAGCCAATCAGAAATCAGTACAAGCAAAGTGCACTATATTTAGGTTAGACGAGTTTGGGCACGAAACGCGTTTTGATTTATGTTTCGTAGCTAGACGTAGTCTTTCGATGGTTGTTGAGAGAGTAAAGTTTCGTGAAAAAATATGCGTGAGGTGCACCACGATCTGAGTGACCTCGAATCAAAAATCCTTATCTGGATCATTCCAAAGGTTCATTCATTAATCCTGTCTATAATGCAAATACTTTTTTTTCGTTTGTGGTTCGTGATGTTTAAAATATATCGCTAGTTTCGTTTTAAGTGGTAGAACATTAACATGGAAGAAAGCACATAATTTCAAATTCTATCAATATTGAGTGACAGCACATTCTATAAATCTTTCTGAAATTAATGAGATCGCAGAGAGTATCACTTGATTTCTACTCTAAAGGAAGGCCCTATCAGCAGCTTCTAGAGAAAATACCTAAACCTACCAACTGCCTAATCTTCTGCGCCAGATATTTATTAGAGTTTCGATATTTATTAGAGTTTCGAGTTTCAAGCGCTTAGGCGCGAAACTCAGAGTCACAGAGAATCGATGCGTCCTCTTTAATTCTTTAACTTATGTATACTTAGCTCTGCTACCACAGCATTGAGCACTTTATGCCAAGGTAGACTCTACCCCCACATTAATTTATAATTTTGAAGTATATATAAAATTCTAGATCTTTTCTATCAGGAAACTCGCTTTTGTGTACCAAAGACAATCTATAAAATTTCCACGAGTCAAAATCTCAGGGTTCATTGTCATGCTTCACAATAAACAGAATCTGGATGGCAGAAGGTCGATTGCTCGAGGTTCGACTGCGACGAAAGAGAGTTAAATATTAGAAAACGTTCTTTTAAACGGCTATAGGCACATCCATCTCAAAAATAAAACCTATGCCCCCCTTCTTTTTTGAAAGCTTTCCTCTAAACTGGTGAAATAAACACGAAATTTTCTGTCTCTCTGAAATTGCGTATCAATTTTATTTAAATTACGCTGATTTGCAGGAATGCATCGCACCAACATCGGTTTGAAGAAGCAGCGCTTTTGGCTGTATGTGTGCTTTCAAAGTTTAAACTAAAATTTGGACAAAAGTTGCATAAAATTGCGCGAAAATAATCACCTGTTTAAAAGTGATACAACCTAAAAAGAAATTCACTTCCGCCACAGAAACTATCCCCCACAAATTGAAGCAGCCGCAAATGTTGAAGGTTGAATCAGAACGTTTTCAACCTTTATCAAAACAGCACTGATGCAACGGCGTAGATTTCAGACAAGACACATCGAAAAAAAGCTTGCTTACCTGAAAATGCGTAATGGATAGTGAGCAAAAGCAAACAAACGAATCGAATATTCGCCATTTTTGTTTAAACAGTCAGTTTTGAAGCACTCAGACACCGCCTCGAACTGACTCGTCGATCGGCGGGGCTTAAAATGTATAGCCAGTAAATCTAATGGAGGGTGAAGTTTTGCTTGGCAACAAAATGCATCACAACAAATCAGATGTCAGAGAAAGTGAGTTGTACGATGTGTCTGAACACGAATATTGCCCTGATTTGCGCACTGATGCAAATAAACAAATTCGTCTCGAACTGTTTTCTCACAACTAACGGACCTGAGCTGAACACAATTATCGGTTACACGGAAAAAAACGAGTATAACAGGAATAGACAACTCAAACCCCATTCAAGCACAACAGAAAATACGTTTAAGCGATAATTGATATCATCAAAGGTAATTTTTGGTTATGGCCAAGCAAGGATAGTTTACGGCGAGCTTTTTTAACCTTGCCAGATATCTGCTAAGCAAGGGTGTTTTTTTATAGGAAAGGATGATTATGTATAAACGAACATGAGCATTATTTAGACAACATAGCACCCACAGTTGTGTCACCGATTCTCGTGTGCTTTATTTTTAAATTTGCGTTTGACGAAACACAGCTTTGTAGAATGAAGAAACTTGCCACATGCGAAAACTGCATCAAGGTAGAGAAGAATCTAAGCTAAGGAGTATGGTTAGACCTGTAGGAGTAGGAAAAAAAATTACCGTTGGTTTTGACGTCTGTTTTCTCCTCAGGCGTTTTTGTATTGTTGAGGTTCAACTGCATTGCTTCCTCGGACCGTGAGTCTTTTAATTTATTTACCTATTCATTCGTCTACGTTACTTTGACCGAAGACACTGTGGTCGCCATTTTGAAAGCCTGCTGGCTTATAGGTCGGACAACTTAATGAAGTGAGAAGTTTTTGGCCCAGGTGAGAAAGAAGGACGGTTCGGATTATGAACCCGACAGTTTGCGGGTAATATCAGCGTCCCTGTAAGGAAGCAGGCAGCAGTGTTGCTATTCCCAAGCAAAGAAAGGTTACTAACAGCCGCAAAGTCCCCGGATGAATAGCTTGCATCCTTCTTGAGCACAAATGTACACTCTCGCTAATTCGCAGCTCCTGATATTTTGGTGGATTTTGAAATATCACTCGTGTTGTTTATCATAAATAACCCGCAGAAACCATGCTTTTTCTGATACTAAAGATTACACTGATGATTGTCATATGATGGTATTAAAAATAATGCTACATATAATAGTTATGATAATTAATGGGTAAGTTCGTGTAGAGTTCAGCGCACCTGAACGTCACATGGAGAGTGAAATCTAAGTTGACATACGTAATCTTAGAAGGGAAAAATTCATAAATCTATAAACGCCTGTATTTCGTTGGTTAGCTCAAATCTTTTGGCAAACAGCGGTGTTATATTTATCTACAATCAAACCTGTATTAAGCGGTCATCCTGTATTTTAATTAAGCGACCAGTTTTCAAAGTCTCGAAATTCTTTTCCATTTAAACACTGCAATTTTCACTTCTATCAAGCGTCTGTGGTCACACTTTATTTATTTAGCCCCAAAGACGTGTTTGCAATATCTTCTACCAGTTAGAAAGGTCACTTAAAGCGAAACTACTTATTAAATAAAACTAAGCAAAACTTTGTATATTTAATCTATGTTTATCTCCCGCAATCAATACTAGTAGTAATTTTTTCAAGTTGAGTACATGTAGTGATCAATTATGAGATAAAATAGCGTTTTTTTTATCGTTTTCTATATACAGGTTCCTCTTTACCGAGGAACCTGTGAACCCGTATTAAGAGGGAAACCTGTCTTTACATGTTTTTTTGTTTTTTATCATAATTGCCGTAATACCGATCGATCTAAAATTGTAATCTTCATGACAGATGTGCATCGTTACTGCCTGTGCGGCGTTTGACGATGTTGACTTAGGAAATATCACGGGTCAGAGGTCGATAAAAATAATTTCCTGAAAAATAGAGTAACACTGCAGTAGAGAGTTTTTTCTCATCTTAACCTTCACCTAATTTCAAAATCCAAGATGGTTTACAAACACGTCGCAAGTGCATCGCTGCATGTTTTGTTGCAAGATAAACCCGTGTGAAGTGGCGTTATCCTCGAATTCAGAAAGTAAACGACTAAACTTCTGCCGTTACAAGTCTTTCTCAAAGTATTTATCGGATTCTTGCCATTTGAACAAAAAAAACATAAAATAAGGAATCTAGACTACATTCTTTACATCATGCTGCAAGGAGTAAACTTGTCGAAAAGGAATATTAGCAACCGGAACTATTGAAAAGATGTGTCATAGGGGAAATCCACCTCTAACGCACACTAACATCTACTGGTAACCTTCGCGTCGTCTTCGGTTCAAGCTTTACAGGGTGGAAACCACTCGATACCTCAGTCACATTTATTTATGAACATCACGTGCCAAGGGCTTGGGATTCATATAAAAAGGAACAAACTAGCGGATATGTAATGTGCTCGTGACTTAGCAGCCGGCAGATAGAAGAAGTAGACATCATCAAACGTCACAATCAAATTAAATACCTAAAGTGTAATCAGTCCTGGCATTCTTAGATATTTTTTAAGGTGAGTTGATTAATAAATTGTATAAAATTCTGGTCAGTTTTGTCGCATTATTGTCAACTATTGAAATAACGAAGCCATTATCTGTGTAGAGAATGAAATAGCTCAAATTGGGCATATGCTGTTTCATTCAAGCAGTTCTTTCTGATTCATTCAGAAGCTCACTCAGTTATAAAAAAGGAGAGCAAATTTTACGTTAGGTATGTTCAATAATGACTTTGAAACACAAACTTTCTGAGTTGGAAGGAAGCGAAAGAATTTAAAGACAGGTCAAGGGATTGTGTCTGACGCAGTGAAGTTATTCATGTATCCAGTGCCCACGTAAAAAGTTTTTAGTTAAAAAAGGAACCGCACTTCGCTTTGTGGACCATTACTCAACCATCTAAATTGATTTATTTCAATTGCGATGCCTCTGGCCTGTAGAGCAGATGTAACTTTGGCGAGCGAGTGCTCAGTATTTTCTTAGCGACAGTAATGGCTGCCATCTTTGATTTTTAATTCTTTACTTGATATCATCTTCAAATTTCCTTTAACTGCCTGGAAAATCGTTAACTTTTTGGATCTCTCTTGCAGGAAGCCGGTCAAGTATCAACTTCCAAGATGGCACAAAGCGATGAAAGCCCTCCCAAGATACTGATAGAAAGGATACGCATCAACAGCACACTACTTACAGTTGTCCTCGCCATTATTTCCGTAGTAACCACGACAGGAAACCTCCTAGTAATCTGGACTATCTATAGGAATCCGCGCTGGGAACAACGGACCGTTTCCAAATTGCTTGTAGTGAACCTCGCTGTGGCAGATTTGATGGTTGGCCTCTTGGGTGAACCACTTTTGATAATCAGTCATTTAGTGCTGAAAAACAGTCATAATGAGTTAGCGAATAATTTTACGACCGCAGCTGGATTGGTGCTCATCTTAACGATGGCCGCTTCAAGTTGTACAATTTACAACCTTACATTAGAGAGGTACCTTTCTTTGGAGATGCCTCCGTGGCGAGAGAAGCTGTTTACTGGTTTGCCTGGGAAGCTCAGGATTTGTTGTATTTGGAGTTTTGCATTACTTATAGCCTTTCTTCCAACTCTTATTGGAAAAGTGGATATGATTAAACTGTTTCATTCCGGCTTTTTTGTCTTTGTTGCAATTGTTGTAATCGGTTTGTACATGCGCATGTTCATAATCATCCGAAAATTCAACAAGACGCCTCTCACACAAAGAATTAATCAGCCACTTGTTCAACCTGGGCATGCGTATACTGCAGCGAAAAGACGAGAGCATTCATTTGTCAAAGACATGTTTCTCTTTGTTGGAGTATACGTAGTGTGTTACCTTCCTTTTTGCATCGCTAGTTTTAATAGTTATTCTTCTATATCAATAGTAGTAGAAAAAACTGATTTGATCTTACTTGCGTTCTTGAACTCCGCTCTCAATCCAGTTCTCTACACATTTACAATGCCACGTCACCGACGCAAAGTAAAGAAGATTCTTGATGGTTTAATTAGAGCGCTCCGTTTGTCTCTTTGTAGGTAGAAAAGTGAGCTTTATGGAGCTTAACCCAACGGCATGATAGCCGGCTCTTGTTCAAATAGGCTATCTATTGATGAAAATATGCTTTTAAACAACTGTTTTTGCTATTAACCAATTACGCTGGTCTAGTCTACAAACAACTGAAAATAATAGTTGACATTCACCGCTAAAGTCTTTTAATCAAGATGACGATTTTTTGAGTCAGTTTTCATCTCTCACACGTACGAAAGCCCATTTTTTGCCCTTGAAAGTACACCGTTATGATGTTCTACTATTTTAATAGCCCTGAATGAAAACTTGATTAAATTCAACATAGTTTCCTTTTGATATATATCTAACAGTTGATAGCCTCAACATTTTGCCATATCTACTGAATAAGCTTTTGAAGAAATCAGACAAAGTTTGATGCTACTCTGGCTTAAAGATTTAATGAATGTAACCAAGAAGTTACAGTTCATAGACCCAACGTTTTAACACTCTTGTCTGGTACTTTCATAAGGGGTGATCTAATCGTTGCAACAAGAGGCCCATTTTTAGAACATTCTGTCAAACAAGGTTGAGCAGGTCACTAGTTGAAACAACTTTAATGCAATTATGAATCAAATAGGATTTATCATAAGAAATTTTATTGTAAAGTTGTTACTAAAATAGGCAAATGAATTCTTTAACTAATGAAAGTTCCAGTGCTATTTTTTCATCGTAGTTGTAATGCACGGCTCCTTAGCTGGGAGAGCTACAAATAAAAATTTCACTCATTCATATTATAATGGTATCACCACCAAGTGTAGACCGAGTCCGCAGTACAAACAATTATCATAAAATTGTCCCTAAACGTAGCGGTTCAGGAAAGGAATCGTGCCGTTTGAAGCACAGTTTCCAAATTATTTTTAAAACCAGTGGGTCTTAACTCAAACTAGTTAGTACTTGGCCACTTAGCGAAATCTCCCTCTCTCTCTCTCTCTCTCTCTCTCTCTCTCTCTCTCTCTCTCTCTCTCTCTCTCTCTCTCTCTCTCTCTCTCTCTCTCTCTCTCTCTCTCTCTCTCTCTCTCTCTCTCTTCCCCTCTCTCCCCCTCTCTCCCGTTCGCAATCAGAAAGGAAAACACGAGCTGTTTAATTTCAAGGTATTTTCAGCTTATGACTCATATTGTCAGGCGCTATCAACAACCCTTGTCATCTTAAGCCTTGATATCGAGATATTGCGCGCACATCAATGCGTTGTTGGAGACCGTGATGGATCGACAGACAATGCAGAATGTTTCGTACAACGGGCGGAGAGTGGTATATTCTTATCCTCGCAAGACGTTGAGATCCTTGTTTGAAAATCCGAGACCGAAGCTAGACAATCATTTTCATCTGTACAGCTCCATCTCTCTAATATTACTTTACTCATATTATTGAAAGGTTATTATTAGCAAGAACATACCACGTCCGAGTGGAGATACACCCTTAATCAAGCGTTTTCTTTTAGTGATGCATCAACCCTGGCATTAGAATATCTTCAGACGGGAGCAATTTCACGCAGACTTTCATCGTCGCCAGCGATTACTCCGAACCCCTCTAGCTCTCATCTGACCGAGAAGTTTGGCAATGGGGAAAAATCCCAGACTTTCACATCTTTGTTAGAAATGCCGATATGAAGTGTACCATCAAGAAATCATTTGGCACCAAGAGATTATGTGTGGCACTACTTATATAGAATAGGGAGACTTCGAGACACATCGAACAATCTGATGAGACCCCGAGATCGGCTGAAAAAGTTGAATTTCTCATCAGAGAGTTGCGTGACATTACAAATCTGTTGATCAACTATTACCGCATTCCGAGGAAAGGCGGAAAAGTAAAACAAACATTCAAGGTCAACTGACTCTTATAAGCAAGCAAAGTCCAAGTTGCCTATCATAGTCTAAGGTTTCTACGCTTACATTGATTGGGACGTATTTAGAAAATAACTTTGAAGTAGTAAAAATCTCAACCAAAATAGCTTTATTGTTTCGTAATAAAATTCAATGAAATTCAGTAGCTCTAAATCCCAAGGATGTTTGGCTATGATTATACGGGACTTCCGCAAGCGTCACCACTCATGTGATGGAAAGGGAAAGACCCGGATACAACGTGATCAATTTAAATTTACAGGAAATTGAGCTATCAAGAATTGACATGTTCCGGTGGATTTCTCAGTTGACTATTAATGTTTGCTTTTGCCAAACTAGGAAGAAACTAGGGCTATTTCCATATTTCCCATTCGTTCTCAGTGCGCGTGACATCTCAAGAACTTCGAGACGATTCTGTCGGCTCAAACAGAACGGGGTAAGTAAAAAAAATATTTACCACAGTGAGATCTATCAGCTTTGCGACGGATTATCGGGGCCAAGGATAACGTGAATCGCTGATCACTAGAACCATCCGTTTGAAGGTGAATAGCAGTGTTGTGTTGATCTGCTGAACAGCTCCTGGCATTTGCGATGTCTGAAGGTAATTCAATTTAGCAAATACTGAGATTTTTTTACCGTTCTCGCGTGCTCAGAACGCTATCTATTAACGTATTTGTGGAGCGGCTTGAATTGCTCTCATTGTATATACGTTGTGTAAATTCAGGCATTAATCTCTCGGCAATATTGGCAAGAACTCCACAAGACTCCCAACATTTTTAAAGGCGAAGCAAATGAAAGTAAAAATACTCCATAATACGGTTCGGATTTAATGAACAAGCTGACGGAAGATTCTGAGCCAACGAGGCTAAATCGCTTTTCATTTTTAGACCAGTTATCAAAGAAACCTTTCTGATTTGCAATCGAAGGAAATCTTGTTTCTGAACTTAGCTTTTCAATAAGGAATTTGTCGAACAGAAGTGGAATCGAAAGTACTTTAGGAAGAGGAGGAGGGATGAATCATTCTTCTCTTAACCCTTTACCTCCCATGAGTGATCAAGAGAGAATTTCTTCTTACAATATTAATACAATACCAAGCATAGAAGTGACGAGAATAAAGTAAAATATCAATTCGGAGATTATTAGTTGATCCAATACCAAATTCTCCGAATTGACATCATAACAATTGTATATCAGACAGTTAAGAGAACTACTAATGAGATCTTGGGAGTTAAAGGGTGAAACATAATATATATTTCATGATTTCAACCTTAATGGACTTCTTTTGAACTTCAATTGCTAGATTAATTGATAAAAGCATCGATTACAAAGATGGTGGTCACTTTGTTCAATCCGTCTTTCCACATAATTTTCTTTCCTGAGATAGTTATATATGTCCCCCAGTAACTAACCGCTGTGAGGCTAAAATGCGTATCTGCATTCAAATCATAAACAAGAGTGGACTGGGTGATCATCACACTTTGATGACGTTTAGATAAGCTGATTGCCTTTATCCAAATAGGCATTTTACTTTGATAAACCCCAACATTTTCGAGATATACCTTATGATTAAATGAACGTGGCCTTTGAATCAAAGACCTAGTAACGTTTTCTCAAGATTCTGGGGTCTTGTATGACCGGTGCAACCTTGCTACTCTTGTCATTACTAGCTCATGCCAGTCTGTAAACAAGAAAATATGGAAGAGACCGGCAATACCGATTCGACCAGATTATGATATTGTACCCAGTCAATCCGGTAAATCAGCTCATAGACAACATCGGTCAAAATTCATTCTGGAATAGAAGATTCTAATAATTTTGGTATCGAAATAACATAAAATGATTCGATCGAAATTAATAAGTATCAGATAGTATATTGACGAAATTTACCTTCAGTTTCCATACTGTATCACGAGGATTCATTCAAGCTGATGACATCGAAGCTGGTGCAATATTAAGATGAAAACAATTCCTATAATTTTTGTTTCTAAAATTAAATCACTTTCCGCTTAGGTTAGCATTCATGTGACTTGCAAGAGGTTATAGGTGCAGTCACAAATTCTATGAGGAACATGGTTTAAGTGTCATCATTGTCTATACTTGTCTACCATTGTTTCTTATTTTCTATCAGCTGATTTGTTTATCTTTTGCTTTTCCCTTTTCCAGAGTGGACAATTTGTTAAATAGCTTCGTTAACCAAACAAAAATATCTTGATTTTTCTGCGCTACTGAATTAAAACCAAGGTACTTCCGTTCGCCTGCAGAGCGCGTGACATCCTAATTATAGGAGCTAAGAAGTGATTCCAGTTAGACAGGGCAACTCGAACGATGGATAAAAGCTTGACCTGACAGCTATTGGAAAAGGCAAAGCATTCAGCATCGTCACCTTCTTCCAAATTATGAAAATCATTTCTAAACGCTAGTTTGATACAAAAAAGTTTCAGGAGACAAGGCACCTGAAGTCGTGATGCATTTCGGAGGTAAATATTGAATGAATCATTCAAATTCGGTTAACTTGAATGCCTTATTCCTGTAGAATATGAGAAATCTACCTCAGAAACTGCATATTTGCTTATATTTATGTTATAATTGTCAAAACGTTTTAAATCCCCTTCTTAAGTAGAAACAGGTGAGCTTTATGAGCCCGTTAAGTTACTTGGACCTTCGAGAAACGGGCTCCAGGCCACGGTCATGACGATAATATCTTTCTATGGCTGGACGTTAAATTTAGAAATTCTTCTATAATACTTTTGTAATTGAGGTGTATGCTGTGTTGCTCATTTCGCTTTCGTTAATATTGTTGTTCTTGTGAATCGATCCAAACGTAGAGCCAATCCCTTAAATAACAAAGAAATCATAGCCTAGGCTTAGGAAGTGTCGGAACCATGAATTAGAAGCTAAGAGTGCTGATATAAAGAGCAGAAGCTAGATTCTCAAGTTGACCTCAGTGATACAAAATTTAACCAAACAATCAACTCTCTCCCTTAATTTTTCTTCCTAATAAAAATAATTTCGCTTGTCATTTTTAGGCCAATTATCAAAGAAACCGTTCTGATTTGCAATCGAAGGAAATCTTATTTCTGAACTTAGCTTTTTAATTAGGAATTAGTCGAACAGAAGTAGAATGGACAGTACTTTAGGAAGAGGAGGAAGGATGAACCATGCTTCTCTTAAACATTATATATATTTCCAGATTTCAACCTTGATGGACTTCTTTTGAACTTCAATTTCTAGATTGATAAAAGCATAGATTACAAAGATAGTGGTCACTTTGTTCAATCCGTCTTTCCACATGATTGTCTTTACTGAGATAATTATATATGTCACCTAGCTAGCCACTGTGAGACTAAAATTCGTATCTGCATTTAAATCATAAACAAGAATGGACTGGGTGATCATAGTGGAACAAACCGAAAACTAATATACTCACCATTCCTTGAAGCAAAAAAAATGGAAATATATGAGAGGATGGTTATTTTTTACCTTGGTCTGCGAAGATCAGCACATTATGTTGCTATGATACCCTATTAATTGAAAAAAATAATAACTTCACTTCAACAT
>NC_142672.1:8264992-8319992 GCF_964200805.1 Pocillopora damicornis
GTTTCTGTTTTTATGCAAGACCTTGCCGAACAACTGTTAAATATACATGGAAGCACTAATCTTACGGCTGACTAGTCTTCATTTTCAAACGTAATTAGAAATAATCTTTCGCACAAATCTAAGTGGCCCATCACATTCGGGGGGGAGGGAGGGCATCATTTACAACTCATCCCAGTTTCCATTAAAAAAAAGATGCTGCTGTGTAACCCCTAAGTCTCCCCCCTTGGTCTCACTGATAGTTAATCCGTGCCCACTTTCAAAGTGTAAAGATGCACTGGGGCAGTCATGTGCCAAACTGCACAATAACGGAACGAGAAGGGTTGGTAAGACAGGAACGTCTCTTACCACAGTCGACAGCGCTGACAGTTTTTTCTACTCTGTCTTCAAGCTAATGAATAATATATTTTTCCACAATAGACCCAGTGACTCTGGCTCAGACAGCATTCCTCGTTTCCGTCTCGGTGTTGACCGTGGCTTTGAATTCTCTAGTGATAATGACAATCTGGAAAGATCCATTCAAGCAGCTTAAAGGAACAGCAAACTATCTCATATTAAATCTGGCTGTTTGTGATCTACTTATGGGTTTTCCAACCGAGTTACTCTTTGCTATTCTTCACTGGTTTCCTGGTAATAAGAGTGTCATCAAAGCAGGGTACATCACGATGTATTTTGCTATTTGTGCCTCATTTCTTACAATCCTGGGCCTCGCTGTTGAAAGACTTATTGTCATATCATCCGCTAAGAGTGACGATAACTCGACAACGACGAGTTATTGCACTGTAGGCATTATGTCCATCTGGCTTTTCGCTGCGCTAACAGCCTCTCTTCCTATGCTCGGATGGGACTCATTTGACAGTTATAGGCTTTTTATCGCTGATGCTATCGGAGTTCCTGTATTGATCCTGTTATTTGCTTGCTACACACGGATCTTTCTGCTGATCAGAAAACAGCTGCATCGATATTTTGCAACAGGCGATCAAAGAAGAGAGCTCCAACCCTTAACACCAAAAAGTCAAAGAATGGAAAGACTTAAAAGGAGGGAAAGAGGCGTAGCTCTCTCTGTATTCATCCTTACTGGCTTGGTTACCGTATGTTGGAGTCCGCTTTTCATTGTGGAAAACATCAGACAGTGTTGTGATCACGACGATTGTATTCCTAAAAAACTTGACTTAATATTCGAAAGCTTGATATTTGTGCATCCGCTGGCCAATCCTATCGCTTACGCTCTGCGTACGGCGAAGTTTCGACGCGCACTCAAAAGAATTTTCAGGTGTAGTGGTAACAATTAATCGTTTAGCCTGAACGACTAATTGTTATCGGGTTACCTTTTACGTTTGTCTTTTGTCGGACTCACTATATTTCCAAAGCCTTCAACGCGGAAAATTCTATTGTGTGTCTTCCAACTGCTGAAGGTTTGCCGACGTCAATATCGATATTCAGCTTACCAAAACTTTTCACACTGATGCTTCCACGGTTTCGTAAGATAGTTTTATGTTTCCGGAGACCACCGTAAGAAATACAAACATTTACGTATTTAATTGCATTAAAACTGAATTTTCAAACTCTTGAAAATTTCTCCCGTAAAATAGGTCGATGGAACCTTTCACTATATTTCCTTAAGTACAAGGGAATTTTATGGCAAAATACAAAAAAAATCGATTTTTTTGTGAGTGCCCATTGACTCTCGATATCCTCAGAAATACACTCTAGAGTCCCCAAGAGATTTTAACTTAGCTCACCACTGACAATATATCCCAGTTGTATCCAATCGCCTTGAAATGAGCAATCTTCCACAGTAGCTCTCTCTCAGCATAGCTTCACAGATAGTCGGTACGTCACTTTCGATTAAAACAGCAACAACTACTACACGACTGAGTTCATAAATTATATACATTTACAAAGTGTTCTCGAACAATCCGGAAGCATACAACTCAACTATTTTTGTGGTGTTGCATCATAACTACATATAACCGAATACAATATGTTTCCATAGTATGACAATGGGCAGTCGTGTAACATGTCAACATGAATAGGCTTTCTAGAAATTTCCAGAAACTTTTTTTTACAGTCGTTATCCATAACATATTTCATTCAACAACTAAGGCTATGGTATGTCAGAACGTTAATAACTTAAAACCAGACGTTTAGTGATGATAAAGCGTTTTTTAGGGGTTTCCTGCGCCATTACTAGCTGATGGTAATCGGTCGGCGCAGGTCTTCGCAAAGTTATAGACCATCTCTTTAACTCGCCATCGATAACCTGGAATAATAAATGTGTATAATATGGGATCTAGAGCGCATTTTGATACGTATAGGATTAGTAACAATTCTTGAAAAAAAAGTGAAGTTCGCACTCCGTCGCTGAAGTATTCAACAACGCGAGTGACAGAAAATGGTAGATAGCACAATAAAAATGTTCCAACTAGAAGAAAAATGTTCTTTGCAAAGGAAAACTCCCGTTTTCGAGCCAATTTAAACGCATCTCCTGATTGAACAAGCGGTTGTCGGACTTCATTGGCGAGTAGAATCTTGTTGAATTTTCGGATGATTATGAACATGCGCACATACAAAACGAAGATGACAACCAGTTCAAACTGAGGAAGGATATAGAAAATTAGCCGTATTGCATTTGTGTCATGAAAGGAAATGAGTAGGGCGGTAACTGATCCATCAAGCCAAATAAGAAAAATGTATAATTTCAAAGCCATTCCACCAAACAGCTTTTCTCTTCGTAGAGGCATCTCTAAGGCCACATATCTCTCCACTGTAAGAAAGAACAAAGTGCATCTTGAAGCGGTAGCTGTTATGACCAACACTGATCTAGTTGTGACATACAACGTACTTGGTGAGTCGCTCATTAACATCATGCTTACTCCACCATCTACCCAATGAAGGCTTATCCAAAGAGGTTCACCTACAAAGCCCATCATCAGGTCAGCGATAGCAAGGTTCAACACAAGGCTGTTGGAAACGATCCGTAATTCAGTGCGCGGTTTCTTATACAAAGTCACAATCACCAGAAGGTTCCCTACTATAGTTATAATGGAAATTATAGCTATCACAAGTGGAAAAAGTCCATTGAATTTTTCTTCCTGATTCGTCGGGGGAAGGGTTTCATTGTCCTCTGCCATCCTACTTTGTTGATGTTGGATTTGCTTGATGAGAAAAATCAACCAAGTAGAACTGTCATTGATGAAGATAATTAAAAAAACTTAATGAATAGGCAGTCATCATTTTTCGCCGGTGGGGGGAGGATTTGGTCGTGTCACAAAGAAATTTGCCCGATCCAACCCATAAGGCTCTGCAGTTAGGTGATCATGGAAAAAAATCAATCTTAACCTCGCTCCAACACGAATTTAGAGAGTTTAAATTAAGCAGAACGAAAAGGTATATGAAAACTGAGCCTTTTTAGATGAAACTTAAGCTTAAAATACATATGTTTTACATCTTATCAATGCAATATGAATAATTTACCTTATCAGAGCCTGCGTTCCCAGATTCCAAAAATAAGGAAGAGGGGAAGGGAAAGGGAATAATTGGGATAAAAGAAAAGCGCAAATTTCTTTGGTCTCTCCCTCAAAGCCCCCCTTCGACCCTTTAACCTCTGAGAGTGACCTCACATCTAATTTCTCCTCACATTGTCACTTCTGGATCAAACATTAAGGTCATGAGAATAAAGAAAATGATCAACGATCAAAGAAGTTCTTGATTGTTAAACAAATTCTCTTATCAGTTCCTTAGGAAATGTATACAGAACAGTTTGGAGAATATGCATTTGGATGTTAGGGTGTAAAGAGTTAATTACCATGGGATCCCGCAAAAATCCTCCCACCCTCTAGAAGAATATTCTAGGAATATCGTCAAGCAACTGACGGTTCAATCTAATGCAATCGTAATTCCGGTATCAGGCGAGGAAAGCAAGGAAATTAACTTTTTTTTATTTGTAATGGATATAGGACCGAGTGAAATCCAATTCGGTCTGTAATCATATGAGTGATTAACAAAATCGGATGACCGCGAAGCGTGAGTCCGATTTGATAATCAATAGTATGATTACAGACAGAATTGGAAGACACGAAGTCCTGTTACCAATTAATCAAAACTATGACAAAATTTAAATAAGAAGCTGAACGTCGGTTATACGTTTTCATAAAAACAAAAACAACAGTCAACTCGGCTAAATGCGAGACAACAGCGCACGCACATGACGCGTTCTGTTCACTTACACAGGCATGACGTTTGAACTGTCCCTTTAACTGTCCTATAACACTGTCCAATTACAAGCATGACGCATGTCCTACTAATGCTCAAATCGAGCTGGTGATAACCAATCACTTTCGAGAATTTTGTTATAAGTTTTGAATAAACATTGAAATGTCGATCGCTTTCCCGGTTATTTAAGCATTCAGACCCTAAAACGACCTTCTCCACTGAAGGCCTATGTTTGCACGTGCCTGATTGACACAACGTTCGGTTTATTACGAGAGATTAGAAACAAACAAACAATGTTACCCATCAGATTTTAAGACGCCTTCTGATTGTCACGAGACACGTCAACTGTCGACAGTTATGTAAAGAGCGGAATTGTACAACATTTTTTTTTGTTCTTACCCACGATTTCTAGGAGGACAGATAAAACAAAGAACTTTTTTACTTTACCGTATTTTGATTCATTACTGAACAGAATCACGGCAGCATCGAATATCGATTTGATATTATTAGTAATCATTTGAAACTGTTAAGTGAGACTGGTTCCCGTTACCGCGCAACGGAAGTTACGATTTGTAGCTCTGAGCCGTTTTGGTTTAAAAAAAGGGACTCTTTGTGATTAGTCTCCACTCCACGCATAATTCTCTTTAAAAATCAACTCACTCCTCCTTAGGACGCTGTATGAGCCAAAAGCTTATAACACTGATTTCAACAATATTTCGCATTCCAAAAATTTTTGACGACACATGTAAACAAAGCATCTAAGATTCGGGCATAATATTTTGACTTGCTTATATCGGCGAAAACGTTTAGAGAGTAGACCTTTGTTTAGCAGACAAACGCTTACAGATACTACGATGTTTTGATTATAACACTAGTATGAATAAAAAACAAATGAATGAATAATGAAATAAACGTTTTTCCGCCGAAGAGTTGGTTTGAAAGAGATTCTACCCAAGGCTCCTTATGGCAGACATCACATATTATCTCACAAGCATCAATTCAAAATTCACACCACACTTACTTGAGCTGTAAAACATCAGAAACTACACGTAATACAAAGAAAAGGGCAACGCATAAACGGTAATTTCAACTTCCTTTTTAACTAATTTAAAGAAATTGAAGTTGCCATGTCTCGTCCATAAGCACACTTTAAGAACGTGACTGGTACTTATGACTTAAAAGTAAACATGAGCCCAATTGGTTAATTGACGCCGCGGCTCACGAGGAATGTCTTGTGTTGCACTCAACAAGCATGCTATTTTTTTTATCGATATATTAAATGTTCTATTTTTCCATCGTTTCTAAGTTTTTGTAAGACTAATTATTAAAGGACCGGTGTCACGTTTGGGCATGTGTATAGAAACAAATCAAATTTAAGAATTATTTGAATCGTCTGCCATCTTAGATTGCGAACTTCATGCAAATCAAAACTGACTAGAACAACCCTGTTTAGTGATCGACCAAGTTCCCTCTCACTATATCTTGAACAAGCGAACTTCTATTTTCGGGTAATTTTAATATTTATGGAACCTGAAGTCGATCAAGTTCTATACAGCAAAAAAATAAAAAACTCCTCAGTGTTTTACGGTGGGGTTTCATCCCAAATACCCAGCAGAAGCGATGCGATTTCCTATACTAATGTCTTCAATGGAGAAGCAAGATGCAATCCGATCGAATGTCGTAAAGCCAAAATAAAAGTCAGATTCCCAACAGCTGATAAGAATAAACAGAAATATCTAAAGACGTCAGTAAGAGCTCCAAGAAAAAACAACAATGCAGCCGTAACCCAGACAACACGAGTGAGCAAAATTTCAATTGGCTCTAGTTTCAGTTGCATCTGATTGGTTGAAAGGTGGTGCGGGTTTTCTGGATCAGTTGCAGAACGCATTATAATTGAATTAATGCAAATCCAGACCGACTTTTCAGATATTGAAAGGCCGGAAAATTTCTTCATTAACCAGTTATGGAAAACCAGAAGCTCACCGGAAAGGAACGTTAAAAACAAACCAAAAGAAAAGTGGAGTGCGTTTCAAATTGGAGATGAAAAGCAAAGGAAGCAAAGAAAGCAAAGGATATTCGAAGTTTGAGGAACCAATCAGAGAGCACCTTCAACGCTATCTACTGTTTTGTATAATTACACTGATGTGTGCCATCTCCGATTTTTCTAGTGGATAGACGATGTTTTGCGAGAACTTTGAAGCTCTTAAAAGTAGCTATTTTGATGGTCTCTAGAATGGCAGCTTTAATTGCGTCATGGAATAATGAAAGTTGATCTGTCACTGAGCTCTCTTTCCATTGGGTGTCATGGTATCGACAGCTGATCAAAAATATCTCATTGTTCGATCGATAGGAGATATCAGGTTGCTTCACACTTCATCTTGATCACTGTCTTGGGAAATTATAATTCGGCTCTAGCGGCTTCGATTGAACCAACTGCCTCTGGTCAGTAATCGTTGAGTGGATCTCTCTTCAAACAATGAACACGCCTTATCTTATCTTTCAGTTTTCACGCCGTTCTACCAAGAAACTCGAATGTTTCGAATCCTGGCAAGTGACCAGAAAAGCCACGTGGGGCTGTTAGTGCATTTGGTTGATACCTAGCGCCCCAAAAAACTCTGCTGATAATTTTTAGAGAAGTCTTTTTTTTCTGGTGCGGAGACTTTACTCGATACCGAAACCTTTGCTCTGACCTATATTTTGTGAAAAGGGGTGCGACGATCCCAAACATAGAATTCACATATTTTGAAACATTGATTAATTTAAGAGATAGTTCAAGCCCTGAAAATTATCTAATATGGTGTTAATGACAAAACTATATTTGGCCGATCTAATTTGGGTCAAAGAAATTGCGAAGAAAAAAACCAACCTTCTGCCACGCCGATCGATAAAATTATAATTGTTAATACGCCTGCTATTTTCCGAAAACTTTCAAGAGACCCTTGACGACTGAGAGTCAAAGGTCTGGGTTTGAGCGACCAAACGGCAACTTCCCAAACATTACCCACCCACCCCCTTCGTTGTCGTCAGTACTTTCTAAAGACTCCACCCTCCCCCCCCCTCCTCCTCCTCAAAACCCCTACAAAGAAAAAAACAAAAAATTTAAAATTTAAGTATAAAACAGTTAAGTTCAGTCCAGTTCACAGTCAGTCCACATTTTTAAACTGGCTTTAATTTCTCAGTTTGTTACTTCTGTGTCCCATATTTGTTTGATTTATCTATTAAATTTCAATGCAAAGTCACAGTACGTTTGATCTTTTCTAAGAAATAATGTTACAAACCGGAGCAACATTCATTTAAACCACGTGGTTTAGATATTTTTTCCAAGTCCAAAACAATCAGATCCGGTTCAGTCTAATCGGCAGTCCAGTCCACTATGCAATCCTAATTTTTCAACTGGCCTGGGAGCAAAACCTTACATAACACGAAGCCACGCTTAGAATAACTGGTCATTTCACGTGCTTTGACGAGTCGAGCGGAACAGTTCAACTTGAAGATCAGAGTCCAAGAAGACTGAGGGTTGTCACGAGACAGAGTTCTCTTGTCAAGAGTCGACAACTCTTGAATAATGGAACGATTCGATATTGTCACGAGAGAATTTTTTAATTTCTTAGTTCGATTTTGATGTTAAGCTCTCTGGTAATGAATATTTGGCAACGAACCATCTTCATACTAAATTCCAGCTTAAATCGTACACAACCAAACGTGACAGGACAGTTTGTATTTGATTGATTGATATAAGATGCTATGCACAACAGTAAGTGTAAAATGAATTAACCTTTTGCGCAAATTCTCAGTGCGACTCAGTGATGTAAAACGGCTCTCCGACTCGGAAAAAAATGTCTATCGGCCTCTTCCCCCCCCCCCCCTTTTTTTTTTCGTCTCAAGAAGGTATTCTTATCACCGATTCAAGAACAAATTAATTAACCCTTTCTTTCCACTTGCTTTGCTTCGCTGTTTCAAAATTATTTCTTGGAGTTACTGATTATAATTTAAACACTGGCTTCGTAATGAAAGCAGAACTTTTAGCTAGTAAAAGGAACATGAAATTTTATCATGGCAGGACAATATTTCTGCCTGCTCCTTTCTTTTGCATTTTCCGTTTCTCTCTCTTTCTCGATCTCATTCTCCATTTTTCTGATTTATTCGAAGCCATACATTTTGACACGCAGACGACACCTCTGTCCCTATAAACATATGCAAAAAGAAAGGCCCTACAAAATTTAACTGCAGCCATAGTTATATACTTTTATGAAAATTTCCTCAATAATTTGTTCTGTTAACAATTTTGATACCGTCATTATTTGTTTGTTTGTTTCTTCGAGAGCCAACATTTAAAATTCGTGTCTCAGAATGATTACAATACAATAAATCGATAAGAATATGTTTGTTGAGTGCAACACACTGACAAGACATTCCTCGTGAGCGTCAAAACCAATTTGAGTCTCATGTTTATCTGTCCCATATACCAGTCATGTTCTAGTAGTGTGCTCATCGATCACAAATTCGACTTCAATTTCTTGTGTGACCAGGAGTCTCCTATATTTTACAGCTCAAGTAAGTGTGATGTGAATTTTTAATTAATGCTCGTGTAATAATTTGTGGTGTCTGCCATCTGCCACTAAAGACCAGTGCGGAAATTGGTTCTAATCAATAATTTAACGGAAAAAATATCACAACTTAGTTCATTCATTTAGTTTTGCAAACCTACATGGTTGCAATAACCCAAACACTACGATATCACTGAGCGGTTGTCTGCCGAACGAAATGTCTCACATTGAACATTTAGCCAATAAACAATTAAAAATATTATAGCTCAATCTCTGTTAAGGGATTAGATTCTTTGCCTACATGTGTTGTCAAAATATTGTTGCGCCATGATACTCAGTTGAATTTGGGCTTGAACAGTGTCCCAAGGAGAACTAAGTGAAGTATGCGTGAAGTGGAGTCCTTTTTTGGCCAAAACAAAATTTTCGAATTGAAACTTCGAATTCCTTTACACGGTAACTGGAACCGATTTTACTTATCAGTTTCAATTGTTAACATGTCTAACATTATCTAAAAGTTATATTTAACCAATGGATATCATGTTGCCGTGGTTCTGTTCAGTAATAGATCAAACGTACGATAAAAGTGAAAAAGTCCTTCGATACACCTTTACTTTGATAGATCCTGAGAAAGAACCAAAATAAATATTGTATAATCCAGATTATTATATAACTCTAGACAGTTGATGTGTCTCGTGACAAGCTGGAGGCATCTTGCACTCTGACGGATAACGTAATAAATATATTTTTTCTGATCGATCTGCCGTGAAAAACCGAACGTTTGCTGAATCAGGCACGTGCAAACGAAACTGAAAAAAGTTTGACGTCTGATGAGAAGGCAAGTTACCATTTTTGAGTTTGGATTCTTCAGCACCCGAGAACGCGATCTACATTTTTGATTTCTCGTGTTGCATCAAAAAGGTTCTAAAATTCTCGTGCTTTTCACGCCCGATCCCGAGGAACAATGATTACGTAAGATTGAACCATTGGTTGCTTGACGTTTATGACATTTTTGTGTTGTTATAACATGCAGTTCTACTAGTTTATTTGCTCAAGGAATTCTACTTTTAACTGAACAGGATGGCAGAGAACAATGAAACCCTTCCCTCCGCACCTAAGGAAGGACCTTTTCCACCTGTGATAGCTATAATCTCCATCATAACTATAATAGGAAACCTTCTGGTGATTGTGACTTTGTGTAAGAAACCGCGCAGTGAACTACGGATTGTTTACAACTACCTTGTTTTGAACCTTGCTACCGCTGACCTGATGGTTGGCCTTGTAGGTGAACCTCTTTGGATAAGCCTTTATTGGGTAGATGATGATGACGGAGTAAGCCTTGTCATGAGTAACCCACCAAGTGCGTTTAATATTACATCTAGATCAGTGTTGGTCATAGCAGTTACCGCCTCAAGATGTACTCTGCTCTTTATTACATTGGAAAGATACGTGGCCTTAGAGATGCCTCTGCGAAGAGAGAAGCTGTTTAGTGGGATAGCTTTAAAGTTCTATATTTTCCTCATTTGGCTATATGCATTAGTTACGACCCTGCTTACTTCCTTTCATGACACAGAGGCATTTCGACTGGTATTGTATCCCCTTGCTCAGTTTGAACTGGTTGTCATCTTCGTTTTGTATATGCGCATGTTTATAATCATCCGAAAATTCAACGAGGCTCAACTCGCCAATAGAGTTCGAGAACCACTTATTCAAACTGGACATGCCTATAGATTAGCTCGAAAACGGGAGTGTTCACTCGCCAAAGATATGTTTTTTCTAGTTGGAGCCTATGTACTGTGTTTCCTGCCTTTATCCATCACTCGTTCTGTTGAATGTTTCGCTAGTGAAAGGGTGAAAATTACATTCAACACTGCAGAACTCTTAAAAATCATTTACGTATCAAAATGTGCCATAGATCCCGTATTATACACATTCATTATTCGTAGTTATCGATGGCAAGTTAAGAGGTTGTTTTATAAAGTTACCAAGGCGTTTGCAGAGATACTATTTACCAGTAATGGCGCGGTAAACGTCCAGTAAACGAATTAGTTCCACTATGACGTAGTATACGATTGCATTGACTCACTACAGCGGTGGTTATATTGTTAAATAAAGAATATATTGTATAATTGCAAATGATCATTTAAAAATTGGATACTGTACTTACCTAACAAGGTGTTATCATTGTTTACTGTCAAAGTCGCGATGGCCAATCAGAACACATGAATATGAATACCGAAAGAAGCCGAATTAGAGCTTGAAGAAACTGTGAGCGCGATTTCCGTTTTTGCATCTGACTGCTTGAGCCCGTGAAGTAGCTTTCTGGATCCTCAACTGTCTCAATTGCTCTGTATATTCGGGCTTGCCACTTTTGAAGGGCCTCGCCTATATAAAATCGTCACTTTGCTAAAAAAAATACTAAAGTCAGAGACAGCCGAATTAAAAACAACAACTCAGATACGCTCGTTGTCTTGCTTTACGTCGTGCAATTAAATGTGATTCTAACCCACACATTGCTTTTCGCACAACTCTATTGGCTACTTTACGTCACGTGGTACAAAACAACCGAACAGTTATCTCGCAAGATACCCCACTTCGATATATATGTCCTCTGATTATTTTCGTCGAAAAGAAACAAAGCCAACTTAATGGTCTCGCTTTTTCATGTTTATTATTTTTACATGGACGTAAAACAAACTCGTTATTTTTAGGGTTCACTGGTAGTAACATTAAAAAAATTATCTCAAATGCTTCTCCAGAAAGTACAAGAAATGGCAAAAGTTTGCTGTCAACACGCGATACGATAATTAATGGGAGGGTTATAAAGTAAATAAACCCACTTCTGGCTTTCTGGTATGTTGGCTGATGATGTCCTTGGCTGATAGATTGCCCGCAAAATTTCACATTTGCCCTCAAAGTATCGCTTCTTGGGCAAATATCAATTTTTCAGCAGCGGACACTATCAGCCAATAAACCAACCGCCTAAAGGAGTTCATTTACTAAATAACTATACTCCAGAGCAGAGTGAAACAAAGTTAACGATCGAAAATTCAGAGCGAATGCTCTAAGCTAACTTTTAACTAAGATTATTATCATTATCTCGTTTGTTTGTACATTGAATAATTTATTACACCCATTTTGAAATCACTGCTGGTCCCTGTAATCTGATTGGCTCTAACTGGTGCGATTTATTCACGAATCGCACCACTTTTTGCTTTAAATCGCATCTTTTTCCTAGCCAATGAGGAGGCTACACTAAAGTAAAACAACCAATCAGATTTCAAGGCTTGTTTAAAGTAACCAATCAAATTGCAGGAAAATAAAAGACACAGTGTATGTGGCAAATTTTGCAACTTTTGTTTCCAAAACTCCTATCCCCCCCCCCCCTCAAAATGGATAAATTTAATTTTAAACCGGCTCAGTGCTGCATCAGTAAAATATTTGAACTGACCAAGTCCTGTATTTGGTCGATTTCAAAAGGGATGTAATAAAGTGGTAATTGAACCTCGTGTCGTGCAATTTTGGTCTGAAATCATACTTGTGATTTCAAATCGAACGAGCGCGCAGCGTGAGTTCGATTTTGAAATCACGTGTAAGATTTCAGCCCAAATTGCACTCCACTCAGTTCAATTACCATTATAAATCAATGGCGATACCCCGAAATGATCTTCCCAACAGACAAAGGAAAAATGTCTTCCATCAACAACTACGAGATTCTGCAATTATTTTTCAAATGAAAGAAAATATATATTTCAGTTGTAGCAACATTCTACTCAATACCTTAATGACATTTAATGCTATGAAACTAAATTGATTACAAAGTTACGAATATTATCGGGCGTAGAAGCCTTCTTCAAATATGTTATTATAAACTATGAAATTAATTTAATATCGAAATTCATTTTGTCAATGGTGAAGAATCCTTTTATTTGATTATGACAGGTTCACTTGAAAAAAGTATATAATTAATCTTCTAAGTTTTGACATTGATGGATTCTTCAGACTTTATCATCGTTGCCAAGTTGTTTTTATTATTTTGATTAAATATTATAGTTGCAGCTGAATGATTCTCAAAGGAAAAGTAAAACAGAATTTGCAACTCTTTCCAAACGTATACGTAACATGCAAATGAATAAGTGAACCTAAAGATGTCTATAGTTTCGAAGAAGGAGTTATTCTCTCTTTCACTTGCATTATATTTGCTAACTGTGCCTGTATTGTCTGCAGAGGAAAATCGGACCTTTCCAGGCGCAATTTTGACAAAGCTTAACTCTAGATTAAAAGGATTTACCTTTAAGTCCTGGGAAACTCCCAGTCAAATTTTCTGCAGTCAATCTTGCCTCTCAAGTTCAAGATGTCATTCGATAAACTTTAAAGAAATATCATCACTTCAACGCCGTGGCTTATGCGAGCTGAACGATGAGCATTTGATGGATTCTGTGGTTATAGAGAACAATCTTATACACGAGGAGGGATTTGTCTTTTCCCGTTTTCCCAAAGATAATAAGGTAAGCAACACCAACTAAACGCCATAACAGAATATAACAGCCAAGTTTCTCTTCGTTTCTCCCTTATTGCCAGGTTTGATATCGAATGGAAAGCCAATTCCCCTCTGTACCTATTTAGCACTAATAGTAATTTGAAGAAAACCCGACACACATGAAAATGAAGATGAAAATGGCTACCGGTAAGGTGAACGAATGAAGATGAAAATCGCGCTGAGATTTCTTCCAAATTCAGTCTAGTATACTGATTTTAGATGGAAAATCCAGAATTGTTGAGTAACAAATTTTGGGCTTATTTACTGAACCAAGAGCTCTTACAAGATATGTTTCGATTTTTTTAGCCGTTTTTTCGTTTTATAGCAATAGCGAAAGACTCACAGTTACCATGTTTTTTCAAATAAGGTTGGAAATTCACTTCTCCGAATGAAAGTATTTCATAAGTATATGTTTCGGAATAACAGAACCTAGGCCTCATTGTATTTAATAGAAACCCCTGAGTGGAGAATACTGCAGGATTAATAACTAAAACTGATAACACAAGAAACTCCGCATTAGAGCTTCCTGAAGAGAACAATGCGGTGGAAAAGAACGTGATACAGAACACTGAAGTTGTAACATCAGTGGTTTAAACTTCAAGAATGAATGCAATCCAGCTAAAAAAAAAAAATTGGAGCTTTCCGATGAACACTACATTTAGTTATTCAGTTTATTAAAAATTGTACTCCGTTGTTTTTAGCGCGAGCAGCACCTCGCACAGTAATTTGCATTTCTTTTTTCTATCTTTCTTTATTTTTAATTTAGGATGGACAAGACATTTGCATATATGTTTCATTTGGCTGACAAGGGGCCTAAATTTTTTACGGAAATGTCTTTTGTACTCCGCAATTTAATATAGTCCAAGGATGAAAACAAAATTGCAATAGCTTGTCTGCCTGACAAGCTAAAATTACCTTTAAAAACCTCCATATTTGAATATCCGGCACCCTACCCTCTCAGACGCAAATTAGTTACCACCGTCTTTTCACGGGGCCTTAATTGAAGTATAATTGTCTGAATCACTTGACGATAAGGCATCAGATTGATGAGTTTCTTGACAAAGCGGCTCACACAGTTTTTATAATGGTCAATAAGTTGCCGGCTTTCAATGAATTTAAGTCCAATCGCCGTTTGAACTAAGCGGGTAAGCTGTTGTAATAAAATAATGAAAAAATATGTGGCTGTCAAAAAGTTCGAATTAAAAAAGAGAAAAAAAGGAAATGATTGAATAACAAGAGCTTTGTTTGATAACTCTCGTCATTTCTAATAAACTAGTGGAGCTGAGTACAAGTTATTTTAAAATGAATGCTGGAGTCTCATAATATTTGGACAACACTACCAAAGTTGACTCAAATAATTACGCTACCCTATCGAGGAAATGATTGACAATAGAGATTCCCACGTATGGTAAACGTGAGCCTTTGCTTTTCTTGGGAAAGTAAATATTTTGTGATACAATAAGACAATTTCAAAACGAATCTAAAAAAATAGTCGCTGTGGAAATTGACATGGTTTTATTTCTCTACGCTCTTAAAATTTATCTACAAAACTCACACCACCTTTTCAGCCAATAAAAATTAAAAGTGAAACTTTTCCTCGTCTCTTTGTTTTCCTCTCATTCATGATACGAGCGAAAAATAGATAAAACGATAAATTAAGGAAGAGAAAACCTCGCTGATTATTGTACCACTGCTGGCACCGTGTGGGTTGAAAAGTCACACTAAGCGGAAGTATCTCCAACAGTCTGTATAACTATTCTTCAGACCAATCACATCAGCCTAGTCCTATGTCTACACAGTTAAATTTCAGAAAAATTCTGCATTTTACACGGTTGACGCCAACATCAATTACATTCTGTACATGTAAGAAAATTCTGAGCCACCGGTAAAAACCTTGAAATGGTTCTTTTGAATTGCTTCAGTCATCTTAATGGCCGTATGTGTTCGATTGACAGAGGATTATTTTTTCTTTTCCGGTTGCCATGTCCTACTAAACTATCAGTTAGAAGCCGAGTCAATCAACTTGATAACTGTATTGACATAAGCCTCCTGGGGTGTGCTGATTGGATCAGCATACCCTAGGGTTACTCTATATGTATGAGTGTAGGATATCACATGAACGCGAGAGCATCCAATGATTTATAGATATGGGTGATGT
The DNA here is from genome assembly GCF_964200805.1 of Pocillopora damicornis. Classification (NCBI taxonomy): domain Eukaryota; kingdom Metazoa; phylum Cnidaria; class Anthozoa; order Scleractinia; family Pocilloporidae; genus Pocillopora; species Pocillopora damicornis. The sequence goes on from NC_142672.1 coordinate 8,280,447, forward strand.
TTTGAAAGTTTTCGTCACTGCACGAACCAACAGCGAAATTAAAGCAATTTGTAACCCTATCGAAATATCAAGAGCTCGCATGAATTCGTAGAAATTATTTTTGCTCATCTTAACATTATCCTCAGCAAAGTCACTTACAAGAGGGTCTTGATGGGGAGATGGGTTTTACGGCTAACGATTAAATTCACTCTTTTGTGATTAAAAGAAAAATTTTTACTGTTCACCTTAGTTACAACTAACTAAGGTGATTGATATTTGTGTTTCTACGCCTAACGGCCTTGTACGTCATCGTTATTTCCTACTTGCCTTTCAGGATGATTGTCAATGGCGAAGTTGTCAAAATAATGGCGTCTGTGTATTCATTAAGCAACATTATGCATGCTCTTGTGATGTACCATGGACGGGGAGCTTTTGTGAAACAAAGATTGGTAAGTTTTTTCAATGTTTTGTTTCTTCCAAAGATCTGAATAGTTTTCCACTCACCTTCAGCCGTGCAAATTTGTGGAAGCAAAAGAAATAACTATATATGTGAAAAATCTCACAAGTTGCTTGATTGAAAAATGGGTTCAGTTTATTGTTTAATTACACCAATTTGGTCGCTGCGATGTCATGTGACAACGCTCTCATCTCGTGCCCAGATCCTACCGTTTAACTGTAGCTGCTTGGAAGTGAAAGGGTACGAGACTGAAAACGCTTCACATACCAATTCAAAGAGAAACTATACGGTAGCGCTTCATCCACGGTGACTTGTTCTTACGGGGGGCCTCTCCTTTTCTAACCTTTGACAACTGAACAGGCTTTTGATGATTTTATTTCTAATCGTCAGAATAAATAAAATTTTCTTAGTGTATGAAGCACTTATATGGTAGATTGTTATCAAATAAATTGATTATATTTCTGTTAGTCTGGTACAATTTTACATCGCTGGGTGCGAACGGAAGAAATGGCCCTGACAGCAACGCCGGTTATAAAGGAACTGGACTCAGGGACGTGCAAGTGAACAATGGAAAACAAGAATGGATTGTACCATTTACTGGCAGATTTCAAGTGGAGGCATGTGGGGCGTCCGGTGGGGAAGGGCATGCTCACCCAACGGTTGTAAATGGAGGTAGAGGGGCTAAAATTAATGGTACTGTTCTGTTAGAAAAAGGAGTCAAACTTGTCATACTTGTTGGACAAAAAGGCTTGTCTTCAGGTGGGAGTTACCCAGGGAGTGGTGGTGGGGGATCCTTTGTTGTTTATTCTCCTCAGATGAGGCCTCTTCTCGTAGCTGGTGGGGGAGGGGGTGGTCATTCTCTAGATGGTCTTCCTGGTAATAATCAAGTCAATGGGAGTGGCAACGCTTCCGGCAGTAACGGAGAAGGTGGCCTAATTTGTGCAGATAGTAGCAAGGGAGATACACCCGACTCTGGATCGGGAGCTGGGATTAACGGAAGTGGAGGATGTTTTAAAAGACCAGATGCGCCTGCTGGAGAGGTGTGCTCAAGGAAAGACTGTAACGAAGGAGGAAAATCCTTTTTTACAGGAGGTAAGGGGGGTGAGAAGGCAGATTGTGATGGTGGCTTTGGTGGAGGAGGAGCCTGTAAATTCTACGCTGGGGGAGGGGGTGGATACTCAGGAGGTGGAGTAGATTGTGTTGTGAAGAGGGGAGGAGGGGGAGGGTCCTATGTCGAAAACGCAACTTGGAGTATCACAAAGGGAGGTTGCAATGAGGGGGATGGTTATGTTTCATTTCACAATGTAGACTGAGTTCATGATACTCACTAAGCCACTTCAGTACAGTCATGGCTCTGGTGACTTTAAAGTTGCACGCGCTCTGATAATCATCTCGCGCGAGGTGATTACAGCATGGAAGTTATACTTATACTAAAACAATCATTCGCCACAGGTTCAGTAAATATTTTTTAATGATGCCCTCGACTTCATCTCGGGGATTATTCAACGATATTCACTTCGCCCTCGACGAATAAATGCTTATAAAAAATTCATGAAGACTGACTGGCTGGTTAAAGTGCCGTAAGTTGTAGTATCGAATTCACAAGAAAATATGAGATAATTAAGCCACTTAGTCGATCAAATTTATTCTGGCGAAGTTTCTATCAATTTTTTTTTACTTGTTATATGTTCTAGACTTTACTATGATATTTCTCTGTTAAGGTTATCGTAAGGATAAAGTTAGGCTCATTAAAAGATCGTCCTCTACAAAAGAATGCCAAGAAACTACCGCCAAAGCATATTGAAACTATAAAAACGTATAAGAGTTAACAAGTCTCAGATGTATTGTCGGCATAAACTCGCCGAGAAATCTAAGGCTAACATTGAACAATTAAAAAATTAACAAGCGGCAGCGCCCACATATTATTACCCACGTCTATCCTTTTGCACCTTAAGCATTTTATCGCTGACTACTCTTACTATATAACATGGTTTTCAGGGGTGGAACGGAAAGAGTATCAGTCGTTGCCGACAAAGGGGGGGGGGAGGGGGGCTATAGAAAATTGGCTGCCGATGAGGAGGAAGGGGGGAAAGGAATCAAAAGAATGGCACAGCCTCACATGGGATCAGTTAAATTTTATTGTGACACAATAAGAATCCTGCAACCCACGCCCCCCCCTCCCCCGCAGATGTTAAAAAATGACCAGCTCATGCTTCGATCCTTTATACCCCCAACATCAGAATGCATATTCTCCATACTGTTCTCTATACATTTCCTTAGGTGCTAATGAGGAGAATTTGTTTAACAATCAAGAGCTCCTTTCGTTGATGATCATTTTCTCTTTTCTTGTGACCTGAATATTTGATCCAGGGGTGATAATGTAAGGAGAAATTACATGCTGGTCACTCTTAAGGGGTCAAAGGCTTAAAAACACGCGAAGAGGTGAGTAGGAGTGAGTCTGGAGCGAGTCAGGTACTCTAGCCCCATCCCCCTCCCCCCTCAACATATCAACTCTGAAATTTTTTTTCCAAATTGCATTTTCTGCAACCTGCTAAAAAAACATAAGTTCGATTCTTGCATCTCAATATTCTGGAGACAAAACTGCCAATAGACAAAAAAGTAAGTTCCACTCCTGTGGTATGACTCTTAAGTGACATAAAACACTATTATTTATTAGTCCAAATTAAAGCAAAAGATTCAAAGACACTAAATATTTTTTCACAAGTGTGTTCTTAATCACTATCATTTCAATCTTATCCATTTAATTCATTTACCAATTTATCTGAGTTTTAAATTCGCACCGAATGTGTTCGAAAATTAATCATTATCAAACCCAACGAAGACTTACGAAGGTTATTAAGTCGTAAACGTTCGGTTTGTATATCAAGACCTAAAATGAAGGTCCTGGACAAAGAAAATCGAGTAATGGTGGAGCCTTTATCCATTGGACACTTTCAAGATATGGAAATGTGTTTCCCTGAATGAAGGCTTCACCTTAGTGAAGGACACCAATACAACGGTTACGGGAATTTTTTTTTTTTTTTTTCACTTGGGAGTCAAAATTTGCATCCCGTTGTTTTGAAGAAAGGTGCTCCAAAACAGAGGTTTCTTCAGCGAAAGGACAACAATATCAAAGTTACAGGAACATTTTTTTTTTCATTCGGAGTCAAAATTTGCATCCCGTTGTTTTGAACAAATGTGCTCCAAAGCAGAGGTTCCTTCAGCGAAAAAGTTACAGGAACATTTTTTTTTTTCATTTGAAGCCAATATTTGTGTCCTTGTTTTTTAAACGCAGGTGTCCCAAAGGAGACGTACTCCTGTTCTAACTGACCTATTCATTACCACCGTGGGCTCACGTATGTGGGATAACATGATGAACAGAGTATAGCTTTCACTGCGTTCCGAAACTTATCGTATCTCAATGCATAAATTACGGGGTTCAGCATGGAATTCAGTAGTCCTAAAAACCTGGCCCAGTCTATGACTCTTTTGAGCTTATCTCCTATGCCATTACCTTTGTTGAAGTAACCAAAGAAAAGAATATTTTCCATGACAAAACAGGGAGCCCAGCACAAGAAAAAGACACCGACAAAGAGGAACACGGATACAGCCACCTCTCTTTCTCGCCTGTCAATGCCCACAAACAATTGCGGCACATTTCGCACCAGGCTCACGCGACTACCGGTACTTTCTTCGAAATCTTGACGAATGCATCTTCGGACCAAGTAAAATATTCGCTGGTATAAAAGAATCATGAAAATCATGGTTGGAATACCAATTGCATCTGTAACGATTAATCGAAATTCTGTTGTGTTTCTTTTGTTAAGCAGTGAAAGCAGCGCGACAGTCGCAGCAATGAGCCAAATATAGGCTATAGCCAGTTTTAGATGAGAGTATATGAGGTAATCTTTGCTATGAAGTGGCGCTGCTACCACTATGTAACGTTCAAACGCCAGGGTCAAAATAGTCAGGGCAGACGCCACCATGGAGAAATACACCAGAGTATACACAGCCAGATGGAAGTGTTTGTATTCCTGCAAAGCAAAGTAATGAAGAAGGCCTAGCAACAGCTCACACGGAATGCCCACGATAAGGTCACATACCGCTAGATTCAGGATTAAGTAGTTTGGGATGGTTCTCAATTCTCTGAATGGATCCTTTGCTATTGCGACAACCACTAAACCGTTTCCCAGTACGGTTAAGAAGGACATTGTAAAGGCTGTATAGGCCTCGGGAAGACTCATGTCGGAAGCAGTAGAGCTATTGGTTAAGTTGGGGCAATTACTCATTTCGTCTTCCCAGAAGCCTGGAAAAAAAGAGAAAACAAACAGGAATACATTCCCAAATGTTTCTTCGTGTAATGAAAATTATCTCTAAAACCTCTGTCTACTTATTTCAGTTTCCCTTGTTTATATGAACAAACGAGACAAGCGTATTTCATTACATTAATTCAAATGTATAATTTTCATCTTAGTTAGAATAGCCAAAATAATCATCAGCTTGTTTTAAATGTCCGAACCAGTGAATTTTTCATGAAAGAAAATTTACAAAGCACTAATATCAAAAGAGTACGCGTTCGAAAAGAACAAGAAAGTGTCAGAATATCCCGTGTAAGTGAGGCTTGAGGGTGCATAATTGTGCACGAGGGCTACTAAAATGTGTCGATACTTAGGATTCACTAAAGAAAACCAGTAAACTTTTGTTTTGTTTTTGTTTCTTGGTGTTTTTTCCTTTTCCTTTTTCTTCTACTTCACCGTTCCTTGAAATTGTCACGCAACCTCCCACCCCCCCCTCCCCCACCCCGCAAGTTATCAGGGAAGGGTTGTGTTACAAGCCATAAGGTAAAATTTGTTATGCAAACTATGGCTCTTAATAAGCTGTCACGCTTCTGCATTTTGACCTTGAAGTTGAAACAAAAGACAGCTTAAAAATGAATTAGTTAGGTTTCCTTTAAGGCTTGTATATTAATTTGTCTGGTTTTGATCTTTGTTGCTAAAAGAAAGACAGTCGAGCGTGGCTGAATTATTTACCAAATATCTAAAACAAACGTGCCAAGCCGGTTACGATCCACATTCCTTCACTGTATATTACAATGTGAAACTATCCAGTGTTTCATGAAAAGCCCGGCGGTTTTCTAAAATGGATTACTTCAATGAATCGAGAAAGAGAGATTGCAAATGAAATTCGAAGTTTTAATTGCTACGCAAAAGAAAATGTTACGATGAAAAGCATGTAATCCAAAGCTGGTAACAAGGGTGGTTAATCAATCGATCTGCTTAAAGAACAGTATCGAACATATCATTTACGCAACCCCTATAATAATCTTTTAACAGCCAGGAGCTGAGCTCCTACTTTGAGGCTCAAAGCCAAACGGATTGATCCAAATGAAAGCCCAGAAGCACTGATATTGCTCACCCTGGAAGATCTTATTTACTGCACATCAGTGGCGTGTACATCAACACTGCCTCTCGACAGGCCTCACGATATCCTTAAATCGATTTAACCCGCTGAAGCACGCATAGCTTCGAGAAGAGAAAGAGCAGCACTTTACAGTGACTAAATGCGGAATTAATAGACACTGTTTCCACCTGGACTGAGATCTTACTATGCCGGAAAAACAGCCAAGCTTCACTTCATTTTACATGATCCTGAACGAATCAGTTTTCCATGATGGCGCCAACTGATCCCTCGATTTCTTACCCTGCTTTGACACGTCGACGACGAAACTCAACGAAGCTGAACAAAGGTAAATAGACCCTAACGATCTTACCTGAATTTTCCATTGCCAAATGAAAGATCTTCGGTCCAACTTTTCCTACAAATGCACACCGAAATGTCGACGATTGAGGTTTGAACTCTGCAACTTTCCTAGCCTCCTGATCATCACGTGATCTTCACTGTAATCGCTTCTGGGAAAAAACGGAACAGGAAGCAAACGTCTTTACGATGATATTAAGCCTCACTACAATAGCTTTTGGTTCGCTGGGTCAGTTCAAGGAACATTCAGCTAACTTTCTGTCTTTCTCAGTCTTTTGTCCGTGTATTGCTATGTTTCATTTGTTTGTTATTCGGAAAGGAACCCACCGCCAAATTAGGCCTAATTAGCCTATTTCAATCCGTTCACTTGCATAAGTTTTCAGTCAGCGCTTTGTGACATGGATTCCTTGGGGCGTAACATGAGATGAGAGACTGCAAATCTATGCACGACTCAGTGTTGGGCATTGTTATTAATCTTAATCACTAATTAGGTTGCCTGAGAGAGCAGGGTCCTGCCTCGATCATGACTTTCTGCTTCACGCGTATGAATAAAAAAATCGAAAGCCGAAATGAGCATCAGCTCTCTGATAATTCGTTATTTAAAATTATGCGGACTTCATCGCGATCTTACGACAACGTTCCTATTCTCCTTATGCAAAGTTGGACATTTATTGAGTCATTTACGTGATGTGTTCACTTTGAATTTCGATAGTCACGCAAATGTAGATAATCCTGACTCACGCGTGACACTTAGCAATTACACTGTGTATCCAAAGGCATCCCAAGCTCACGTCTCTAGAAAATAGGCAGTAAAGACTGCAAATGGCTACTGATATAGCGCAATTTTTTATGGCATTGAAAAAACCAGGGTTGTATTGCTTGCTTTGCCATCACTGTTATTCCTGTTATAAGACGTTCGGCGTTAAGATAACGGTGAAATTCGTAATTTCGTTCGTCTACACATACCACCATTTCATGAAGCTTCTAAGTTTCTCGGATGGTTTATATCGTTACCGACCATAAAAAAGTCGGTAACGTAATTACGTACTGGCTACAACATTTGTGTCAGTATAATAGGAAATTCTAAGATAGCCAGTGACACAATGACTTAACGGCTACATTTTCGTAATATATAGGTTAAAATTCTTCCGACTTAGCTGGAGGCTGTTCAAATTTTACATATATAGACCAAAACAACAACGAGATTTGTGATTAACATAATTCACTAAACTCATCACTGACAGGAGCTTATGATACACTCCTGTCACTTATACGTAAATTTAATTTAAACAAAAAAAAACCCATTGAAGGAAGAGGCTGTAAGGTTTTTGAGAGAATTTATTCAGGCTATCATTTCGAAGGATTCAATCGCATTCACTAACATAGCAGAAAGTTCCAAAGTTGCCTTTAGGTTGTTGACGACCTCATATTCTTTTTCATTGATTGAGCAAAAAAATTTCCTAGTACAATTTATCTCAAGCTATGAAACCAACATTTCGTTTGAAAACATTGGAATGTTTCCGTTCATCTTCGCATTTGGCGCACTTCAGTAAACCCTTTGACCCTCTAAGAGTGACCAGCATCTAATTTCTCCTTACAATATCACCTCTGAATCACGGATCACAAATAATTACCAACGAAGAAAGCTCTTAATTACAAGTATAGTATGGAGAATATGCACTCCGATAGCAGAATGTAAGCCGGGGTTTTAAAAAAGCGTTGTAAACAGGGTTTACGCCCTCGTCTGCGTAGCTGGCGGTTTTGTGCGATGAGCAGTCGAGTGGTCCAGTCGGGAGGGGTCAACCATTTTTTCTCCCAAGCCTCTCGCGACTCACCGTTCGCAAAAACAAAACCGCCAGCCAATAGATTATCGTGAAAGGCAACTATTCCACATTTTTACGTCATTTCCATCGGAACATACTTGAAGTGTAAGACACGCGGTAATCTTGCAGTACAACGTGCGAGGATTCCACATCGGAAGGTAGCCAAGATGCTTTCTTGGAAAAAACTTTCTCAAAATGGGCTTTGTTGCTCATGAGCTGGCTTTTTTCCATTCCGGAGATAATACATTTTTTCAAGCAGCATACAGTCAGAATGTTGAGGAAGGCTAGCAAAATGCTTTTAGTTAAAGTAAATAAGCAAGCCTAGAACTGACTGATTGCAGCTGAGCGGAACAGAGAGAGCGGATGTGTTATTCGATTACAACAAAGACATAAAGATATAAGGCTGAATCTCGAAAATGGCAGGATTAAAATCTTCAAATTTTGGCCTCATTACATAAAGATCCTGAAATTAAGCCCTTTGCTAAAAATCTGCGAGACTATTATTTCTTAGGTACTTTCTGATCAAGTTTGTTCACTATTTATTTCGTTTAATTCTGAGATCATGTATCTTTTTTTTCTTTTTTTTTTTTTTTGTATTTCTATATATATCTGTAATCAAGCAGGGCTTTGTTTGTAAATGGAATTACGAGCAGACCATCAGAGTAAAGTAAACTAAAAGGAACGTTTGGTGAAGAAAGAAAAAAACTGAAGTGTAAAAAGTCAAACAAGTCAACTGATTCATAAAAAAAAAAGATTTTTATTAGAGTGTTGGCGCAAAAAAAAAAAAACCTCATCGAATATTTCCGCGAAAAATCCAAAATGAAACTAAACCAAACAAAAAACTTAACTTGCCGATCCCTTTTCTTTTGTAAGTGTTCCTGTGAAGAATCCTTAGAATTTTAAACTTTTTACTAAGTTCAGTGTTGATGAAGTTCACTTTCAGTTGCGCATTCTGATCGCAATCACAACGTGTTTTTGTTTACGTTTTTCTTTTCTCCCTTTCTTTCTTTCTTTCCCTCTTTCTCCTTTCTCATGAATAATTTTTCCTTATTCATTTCTCCTTTGTAAGCTTATTCGCTTTGCTAGCGAATTCGAATGTTTGTACCAGGTTATCAGTGAATGCAAACAGCATGACTGTAATCAAGCTGTCCTCTTGAATTGGACAGAATTTTAAATTTGATCTAGGGCATCATCGCGTCAAAGCAAACGGGTAATTAGAATAGAATGAATAAACCAGGTGTAAGTCATAGGCGTGCATAGGAAGTGACTTATTAAAACAACACTTTCTATTTGTTTTTCAATAACACGACCCTTGCTGGGTAAAAGATGAATTCACCGACAGCGAGTTGTATTTGTAAGTTGTAAAGACTCCATCAAGTTCATAATTCGCACAAATACTCGATCATTATTGATCCTTTCGTCGTTGTACAAAAACCTTCCGTGACGGAGAGGATTAACATATAGCTGCAGCTCTAAGAACGATGAAGAAAATAAAAAGTAATTCCACTGTGTCGAAACTCGGAGAAAGCGCCTACAATGCATTGGTTTTAACTAATCAGGTTAGTGGAGACGACAAACGCATTCTGCAGTACAGCTACAATCTGGTGAGCGACACGGAAAAAGGTGAATTTTCGAGGTCGTTCGACGATTACAGTTGCGGGAAATTGAAAAGAAATAGTTCGATGTTTCGATCAGAACGAACGATACCAAACTCGCCAAGCAACGAAGGAAAGAAACTCCCAGAGAAGAAGAAAGTCTTCCGCAGTATCAGTAACCCAATAACGGGTCGACGCACTTATGGCATTGAGGCAGAGAAAGTTTCAGAACGATATAAAGTTAAGGAACGATTCCCTAGCGATGGAGCGACGCCAGGCGTTGGCGAAGAGGATTCCTCATCACGCGTTTTGGAGGCAACGATCACGGAAAATCCCGAAACGATAAAGAACGATTCTCGGGTGCTCTCACGCGAAACTCACGCGCGTAAAATAGGGCTCGGCGAAACAACAAACACTTCCATCATGAGTCACAAGCTCAGAAAAAAAGGTGTCTGCGATACTACAGATAATTCACATTATCAAAGGCAGTTTTTGCGGGTCTTAAACAAGCGATTCTAGAGGTGTACTTCGTAGTAAAAAGTCATCTGGAAGGTTTGTTAGACACGAGCATTCAGTACATTACCGATATAACGTCTTGCCTCGTCCGGTTATGAATATGTGTATATAGCTTATTAGCGCGACTAAAAATAGCAAAAGCTTCTGCGAATGATATATATGTCATGCTCGTATACAGCTACATAGATAAACATTAACGACGAATTCAAATATCTTATAATGAAGATATCCTAATTATAAATACAACATCCCTGAAACTTCTTGTGGAGTCACAATCATAAACATAAGGATTAACTCGTAGATATATTTGTCTTTCGCCGTCCTTGCAGAATATGCGCATTCAACAATAAATGTAACTGAAGCAAAACTCAAACTTTAATATTTTTTTTCCGTTGTAGATGAATTAGAAAAATGAGAAAAGATTGAAACACAGTCACAAGCAGTGTTATCGAAACCGAGATCCGATTCAGTTAAAAAAATATCGTCTCAAAATGCAAATTCATGTTCTGTTTACAGATGTCGGGAAATCTTCCTCAGCCATTTGCAATTGAAATCTTAACTTACAAAACGAAACCTTGAAAAATACAGGTGGCTTTCCTAAAAACAAACAGTTTTCTTTTTTATGTGTCATTCACTTATGCGCGAAAACAATCTCCGCGGTTATAAGAAATTGAAAAGTCGTAAGAGTTTTCAAAGGTGACATTTGGCGTTTGCAGATTGTAATATGCCTTGTGTTTGATCCAAATTGAAAAGAGGAAATTTGATCTTCTACCAAAAGTTATTAACGCTGAGAAATATGGAAAAAAAATTTTTGCGAAGTCACATGAATAAATAATAAACATTATTGTTCATAAACACAGTTCGAGACTATGGAAATTTAGTTCTTAAAAACTCTCTGAAAAACAAATTTCCTCTGACCTTGCAGAATTTTCTACACGCTTTATTCTACTGGCAAGTGTGTTTCATTATCTGTGTTTGGAAATCATCAGGAGAAAAAAATTAAATTTTAATTTTATAAACGCATAACGCTTTTCATCCGAGTTTTCGATGGAGAGTTGTTAAACCCTTGAACTCCAAGATCTGGTCGTTAACTCTCCTCTCTAGCTGCTAAACATTCCCAGTAAATAAGTAACAAGAATTTGGTGTTAGATCAAGATAACAACTTCTCCTGATAAGTTTGAGTATTCTTATAACCTTTATGCTGGATGATGTCTAGATATAATATGGAGAAATTGCATGTTGATCACCTGTGGGAGTTTAAAGGGTTGACCCCTCAACCTCGTGGAGTGACTAGCATCTAATTTTTGCTTACAGCATCTAATATTTGCTTACAGCATCACCACGGATTCAAACGTTAAGGTCATGAGAGGAAAATGGATCATCGCTTACTATAATAGCTATTGATTTTTAAACAACTGCTCCTTGACAGTAGCACAGCAAATGTATAGAGAACACCATACCATGACAATAACGTAAAGTGAGCGGGAGAATGGTATTGCGTTTTCTTTTGTTGGTTTTTTTTTTCCTAATTTAATTCTTCCTCGTAGCATTAATTACAATATATTAAATATTATCGTAAAGGAACCCTATGCACCTGTCATTTCTGTAAATTAAAGCTTTCCGTAGGATTATTCATGAAATCTACTATGACAGAGAAATTGTGCATTTTATTAAGACACCCTTTAGGACCCGATTTCAAATAATGATTTTTCAGTATCTTCGTGTCAACATCGATCTCTTAGAGAATCCGAGTGCAAAAAAAAACACTCGATCCAGAATTCTAAGTCTGTTTCCCACATCACGTACATGGATATTTTTTCCTCCTTCAACACTGACGGCAGCTCTTCTTGCACGAAGCCAACATAAAGCCTGGATTCTTCCGACATTCACCATATCGAGCCCACCATCTGCAGTTTCGGTTTTTATCAACGCAGTTTCCTGCAAAAACCAAAAAAGAAGTTTGTTTTTCTTTTCGTTCGAGAAAGGGATATTGTATAATCTCTTTCATTTCAACTCAGGGAGATCATTTCGCATGCAATGTCTAAGTCTTGATGTTTTTAAAAATATACATGTAGATATATTCCCTCGAGGGTTGCCTAACGGTCAGTGCACTGGACTTCGGCTAAAGAGGTCTGGGTTCGAGACCTTGCCGGGTCCATGTGTCGTGTTCAAGGACAAAACACTTTACTCTCCCAGTGCTTCTCTCAACTCAGGAGTATAAATGCTGAAGGGTAACCCTGCAATGGACCAGCATCCCAATCAAGGGGTAGTAGCCATACTCATAGTCACTTCATGCTGTTGAAATAGGGATAAGCTGTGGCTGGGAGGGCCAGGTGACTCGAGTACTTACTTGACCTTACCTTAAAAGTTTAGAGCTAATTCACCCGCTCCCATACAACCTCAGCCTTTAATTGGGCCTGTCTTGGAATTCTTAGAGCACCAGGTACGTCTTACAAAAAAGTCAAGTTATTACTAAGGAAAACTGTTACTTTGTCAAGATGTGATGCAAGTCTATCCCAAGTTTCCTCATTTGATTTCGCCAGCTTTTCCTTAAAGTCTGTCGATACTCATTAACTGTAAATGGTTTGAACTCGGAGGTAACATGTGGTCGTGAAGTCCGATCGTCCGGGTGAGGGTAGCCCTGAGAAGGACTGTTGTCGGTAGTAGCAATTGTCTCTCAGGTTGTCGAAAGGTCAGTCACCAATACCGACGACAGTCCTTCCCAGGACTACTCTCTCGATCAGCTACGCGCTCGATAACATTTCATACGCATGAGTAGCACAATCGATCCCGAGACCAAGACGGTTATCATTATGGTTTATGGTTGGTAAAAGACAATACTTACCTCCTCCACCTCCACTGCACTTGTTGCAACTTTTCATACAGTTCTTTAACATGTATCCTGGGTTGCGTGTGCATTCGCCTCTCCTTGCCCAAGAAGGGCAGCTAAAATGGAGATCTTTGCAATTCACTGTAAAAACGAAACATTTAAGTCTTTATTTATCTCTTAAAGATGTTTTACAGTTCGGTATAGTGATGCCAACACGATAAAAGGCCAAAAATATAGAACGAACAGACGAAACTGCTCTCACACACAATGCACCCTTATGGCACCCTTATGGGTTTTCAATTGATTTCAGCCCTAACTTACTGTCGCAGATAAAAACACGAGATAAATTTTTCTTCTGTCATTTTTTTTCTCTCTAAGATTGACACCACATGACGTTGCAATTTGGCGGTCAGGTCCTTAAAGTAGTATTTGTTCTCAAATGAAGCATCTATATCTCAAATCATAATTTGCACACGGAGCGACAAAAAAACACATGACCTTGCTCACCTGGTGGTCGAGGAGTTTGAGGTTTTGGTGGGGGAGGGGTATTTGGGGCAGGTGGGGTGTTCGGGTGGGGAGATGTTTTAGGGGGTGGAGGGGTGTTCGGAGCTGGGGGAGTATTGGGAGCAGGAGGAGGAGTGGTGTTGGGCGGGGATGCCGTTGGCGGTTTCGATCCAACAGGTCGCTTCGTATGAAAATCCATCAGGGTTCCTCTGCCACCTAAGAAATGACGATGATATATAATGAATTGATATGGGGATGATGATCGTGATATTTGACAAAAGCAAAAAAACAATATCTGACACGTGTTTGAAAATTAAAGGGGACTGATGTAGGATGTGGCAGGAAGATTCAAAAGGGGAAGGTATCGAGAATATACAAAATAAGGGCTGTAAAATATTCGAGGCAGATTTCTTTAGCGCAAGCGATCTTTAATGGACAGATGCTGGATGCTGTGCCTCACCGCAAATAAATAATTAAATCAAATTTTTAAAAAAAATGTTAAAAAACAAACAAGCAAATGAAGAGATAGCTAATTCCTAGCTCCATAAATGAATAAGTTAAAGAAACTTACTTCTGTCACAGTTCATTTTGAAGCGAACTTGCCTATTTCCTAAGAAAAAATCCATCAAAGTCTATGTGAGAAATAAATATGTGAGAAATAAATATATCACAGGTATCGCAAGTTTCTTTTCAGAGGTAGTTTTAACACAATAAGCCACTTAGATGCAAGTAAATTTCTGATGCCTCTCTGTCATTATCGAAAATGATACAAAGCCACCCAGGTAAGAAAGAAAAATCAAGGTGTCGATTGACCACCCTCAAACACTTTTCCGTTGGCAAACTACAGTTACCTTCATGGAAGACTCTTTGGCAACACACACACTAAACATACACAAACACATCTCATCCCTGGTATCGACGTGGCCCATAGAAACGTATGAAACTCAATCCTATTTAACACAATTTACAGCATAAACCAACAGATAAAACGCAATACTGGAAGCAAGAAGCACATAGGTCTTACACACCTACTACCGCTTTTCTGCAGAAGCTTATCGCAATTTCATCTACATGCGGCGAATAGAGTATGGTTATGACGGAATCTAGTCTGTCTGCTAGACTAGACTAACACCTCGGTCTATAGAGGAAACTTTCATTCGCAAAGAAACAAAATTGAACACTAAAATCAGTGATCAGTTGCCTAAGGATTATCAGGTTTGAAAGTTCTATGAACAGTTCAGCAGCACAGTTTCCTCTGTTTTTTTGCACGGTCTTATGGCTTATTCGAGGCCCATTCTCGTTATTTCACAAAAGGTATATTTAAAAGAAAGCTGTTACAATTTATAATTTATGAGAAATTGTAACTCACCCCTTCGCCAATCGCATCGCTTTACATATTTGTTCCGACAAGGGAAAATCTCCAGGAGAAATCCATAAAGTACTGGGTCGTAACTCGCCAACTCTATCCTGGTGTTGACGTGGTTGTGGATTCCGTTTGTTGGAATCTGTTCATCGTTGCAATCAAAAAAACTCTGGGCACCTTCGGCGAGATACTCCCGGTCAGTAGACATAGCGTAGGTATTTCTCCATCTCGCGCCTGTCTGTCTCAGGTAGTTGTATCGCTGGCTCAGCCTGCCATCGAAGTTTGGAATTGCACCGTTTGAGGCTATTCCTAAGTTATGTAGTCCGTGAATAAACTCGTGAAGGAAAATGTCCTCTCTGGGATAGCGGTCTCTCCTTCTGTCGCAAAGAAGGTTTTCTTCTCCACCTGGAATGAAACCAAAGCCTCACATTAATAATACAATGTCGGAATGATTCTAACGGGATATTTCTTTCGAATAAAAGAAAAACCCTCCAACCTCATTGCAGAGTTCGTTGGCTTCACATTTTCAATACATCATCCAGCAAAGAAGTAATAAAATTTTCACGCGGAGCTAATCAGCTTGAGCTTTAGGGCAGTATTCCCGTATAAAACCAAAAGAGAAAAAACAAAGACGATTCTGTGATACATAATTACATGGAGTAGCTACGATCAGAAATTTAATCCCTGGTATTGGATCAACTTATAATCCCCTAACTGATATTTTTCTTTTTTCTCATCACTTGTCTGCCTCAAATTATCTTGATACTGTAAGGAGAAATTCTGTCTTGGTCACTCATGGGATTTAAAGGGTTAAAGGAATATTTCCTACCAGCTGCCGAAAGGTAACTGTGCTTTCTTTACATAGCATGGGTTGAAAAATGGTCTCTTAGCTCGATTGTACATAATACGATAGAGCAGGGCTATAGAGTGCCTTTCTGACAATCTAGACTAAATTTTATGTCACAAATTCTTAACAAGTTTCTTAAGAGAGCATGTTCTTACCTGTAGATATTGGATGTCTAATGGTCGCCCCCAATCCCCTTGCACGTTGGTTCCACCAGCTTCCGAGCCACGAGTGCTCAGGAATACTCGTGACACCTTCACTGTAGGCAATCACACCTGCACGTCCATAACGCTTATAAAACCACGAGCGAATATCTTGGCGGTCGGCGAATAGAAATACAACAACGTAGCATGCTCTCTTTAGTGCATCATTCTGAACTCTATTGGAACTTATGACAGGTATACCGAATGCGTGCAAGTACTTCTGGTAGAAGGTGCTTAAACGATATCCACGTTGAACATGCGAAGGGACTCTCGTTACTCGTTCACATTCCCAAGTGACCGATGGCCGCCCTAGCCTTGCTCGGGAGCCTAGATAGTAAAATGAAATGTTTATCAAACATGTTTGATCCACAACGTCACCTACACAATTCAGGAAAGTTAGAGAATTTCATGTTCCTTGAATAAGTCAGGTTTTTTCATGATTCCCCTCGTAAAAAATAAGTTACCTCACGCAAGATGTCCACTCTAACACTGAACCTAACCATCAGACAGGTCTTCTTTGATGAAATGGTCACGTCACGCAACGTTCTTGTCAACAATCTTCCCTTTTCACCGTTTCAAAGGTCGATTCAGACCTCTTGCCATTGAGGGGAACGGGCAAGCGCTATTAAATGCGCATAAAGCCACGGCGAGGTAGCCTGCAGTGCAAGCGTCTTATTAGGGCAAGCTAATGTTATAAGCTCGCTTTGGAGTTAGAGTGAACGGTGGAGGTAGGGGGAGGGGGAAGGCGAGAAGACGCCTGCTCGAAGAAGCTGTTGAAAAGCAAAACACCCCATGACTAATCTTCACTCCCCCACCCCCACCCCTCTCCTTAATTTTGATCGTCGACCGCCCCCTTGGTATAAATTTCTTTCTCTCCCCAGCCTTCTGCTGCCACTAAAATAAAAAGTGGCGGCCATAATTTTCCTTAAGAAAATACTGAGCACTCCCTCGCCAAAATCACGCCTCGCCAAAATAACGGCGAGGCGACACGTCACCTCGCGGGACCGCAGGATCATTTTAAATGAACCTGGTATGACGCAGGGGTAAAACCCTCCGCGAAAAGCAGAATTTCAAACCTATAGTAGTGCCGTTTTTTTTTTTAATTCAAAGATCGACATAAAGTTATAGAATAAACTTCTATACATACCTAGTCTAGAATTATCTTCATCGATTTCAGCAGACAACTTCATGTACGCGGTAAAGTTTGCTGGAGTGTAATCTATCAAGTGTTGAAAAGGGAAAATCAATTTCCCATCCCATGCCGAAAGCAAATATCGTAACTCTTAAGGGTGAGACATTGAGGTCATGTGGGTAAAATCGAAGGAATTGCGAAACGAATAAGTTTGTGAAAATCAAAAAAGGCGTGGCGAATGACGCTTAAGAAAAATATTTATAGATCATCAAAAATTTGTAAATGGTTAATCTCAAATTGTCAGCGCTCAAAAGTTGACACTAATTACTTCGATTTGAAGAAATCCTTCCTAGCAATAATATCCCACGGTCTGCATCTTCACTGGCAAACAAGGCTTGCAAGGATGTTTAGAGGGAACGCCCTGGTTATTTGCCCCATTTATGATTTTAAAATAAACTAATGCAAAAAATGTACGATACTAGATAAATATTTCACGATCTGATCATAAGATATGAGCAGGAGAAATTTTTAAACCTGAATGCTGTCTTGGTTTCGTAATACTGAAAACGTTCGATCATTCCCGATCTTTTCAGCGCCGACTTTTATGAATAAACAAATAGCTGGTACTCGAAATGTTCTTAATTGACTCTAATAAATCGAAAGCACTAACGAATTAGAACTGTTCCTAAATTTGGCCAGTGTTGCGTAGCTGACTCACCTTTTCCGTGGGACCATTTTCCAGCCAAAAGGATGAAATATGCACTGAGAAGGAGCTTGTCAAGCATCGTAGACTGCAGCTAACTTTTTTTGATTATCCCCTCTTCTTCTTCTTCTTCTCAGTCCTGTGTTAAGAAGAAACTGCTCTGAAAACTCGAATTTATTTACATGGATAGCTCGTAACGTCCCACGTTTGACGCATATGAAGACCAGATAACATTACATATAGGAAATGCGCCCTAATGTCTGACGGAAATAACGCATTAACTAAATTTGATCCTCCCTGTCGACACAAAAGAACTTTACAGCTGAGTATGCTTGCATGAATAACCCTCGACTAGTCTATTTTATTCTGTTTATTTCCGTGTCTGTAAATTGTCCTTTTATGGTCTACCGAATCATTTTGTCCTCACTTTAAACAAATATCGAAGCACACGTATTTGAGTCATCTGCGTTTTTCGCATCACCGTTGCGCAATATCTTCACGGAAGAATTGAAACTGAATCAAGAGGGGGTCGTATTGATTTGTTGGGGTCACTAGCTTGCACGACGCGTGGCTCCTAAATTACAAATTACAGTGGCTCTTCTTTGTTCTCAGATCTATCATCAGTCATTCGTCGGAAGACCTCTCACTTTGCCTCGCTTCAGTTTTCAGTGTCTCAAAACTGCGAGAGGTGACTGAAGGTTACGTGCCTGTCTGTGTTATCACTATGCTTTCATTACGACATAGTGTTCCTCCTCCAGTTCACGCCTTCGTCAAGAGACGGACAAGTTCGTTTCATGATTTTCCCTGTTTTGGTCAAAGATTGTATATTCTTAGCTAATTTAATTAGTCGCACAGACTTATCTCTCAAATCATATACCCTTACAAATACCGAATTAAGAGGCGAAGAAATGTGTTGTAAAATAGTTCATACAGAAGTAAGGAGACAGCGAATGCAGAAGTATTTACAAGGAAATATATATAACGGCGTAATTATTTACAGTATTTCTGTTACTCAAGACTTATACTCATTGTGCCTCATTTCCAGTAATCTGCTTGCACAAATCTATTAATATAAATACGGTAGAGTATAGAGTAGCATCTTTCACGCAGCAGGGAATATGGCTCTATTTCAACAGTGAGCCTGGCACTAGTAGGTTCTGCATATACTGGCTTCTTAACCAGATTCCGTCTAGTAATTCAACAACAACAACAAAAAGACAGACGCGTCAAACAAATCCTGAATTTATAGACTAGAAAAATGCATTAAACGAAATGGTGAAATCCCAAGGTGTTAAATATATATATATATATATATATATTTTTTTTAAATTTAAGAAGAGATCCAGAGGAGCTGGAAAACAAATTTTCTCACTCGCCTATAGCTAATCAATTGCGCAACGCAGCATTAGAATTTCTAGCCTTGCTGACCCATTTATCTTTAAGAGTGACTAACATCTAGTTTCTCCTAACAATATCACCCCCGAATCAAACATTGAGGTCACGAGAACGAATGAAACGACCTGCACCAAATATAGAAGTTCTTGATTATTTTAAAACAAGTTCTCCTTGTCAGCACCGTGGAAAATATATAGAGAACAGTATGGAGAATACGCATATTGATGTTAGGGTGTAAAGGGCAAAGACTGGAAGGGTTCGCAAGGTATCCCAGTTAGCTAAAACGGACTGGCGTTCTCCAGGCAAAGAGAACAGACCAATTTCCAAAGCCCTGTTGTGTCTGGTCGTGTTTAATTAACCGCCTACAAAGAAAAAATAAGACTACAAATTTACATCGTGTAAGTCAAAATCAACTTCATATGCGAGCTTTTCCGAAAAGTTAATCTCAAAAAATTATGTTAATCCCAATTTGTCCATTTTGGTTAAAATGATAAGCACATTTAAGCCATCAGAGTCCTGTGACAATAAATTTTCATAGATTTCGATTTCTTAAGAATTTGATTTTGTACTTTTATGTAAATGATATGTTGGATAGCAAAATTAGCTCGAAGATGATTTAACGTTTGGACCGAAATGTCAGCCTCTAAAGGTTCTCTAGAACTGTATTCCTTTCGAAATTCTGTGATTGACAGGAGTAGGTCAAATTGTTGTCATAATTCGTGACGTGAAGGAAATTAAGCGCTCAATAGTAGACAATGGTTTGCACCTAACATGCAAATGAATGTCAACAAGAGCGTTTTACTTGTAATTAGAATTACTGACATTTAATATTCCGGTTTGATTCTTTCTGCGCTTTTAGAGGTGAATTGATCATGAAGGTAGAAGGTGCTGTGGCCTTAATTACCGGTGGGGCTTCAGGAATCGGCAAAGCAATCTGCGAGAAACTTTTACAAGATGGAGCGAAGGTTAGTTAATTCGAGAGCTGCTTGCCAAACAGCGGTTCCCTCGATTTCACATACAGCCTAAGCACAAAGCCTTATTGACGATATTAGGAAGACAATTTTTTTTGTAAAGAGTAAGACTACATATGTATTTGAGCCATTTTCAGGGGAGCTTAGATGGGTTTTCATCCCCTTGAAACTATTATTATAAATCTTTACAGAGAAGGAAATTCTTGAGAATTGTTTGTTTACCATCGAAGGTTTATTGTACACTGACAAGGTGTTACAATGACTGCAAACATAATATATTGGCTCGGTAAAAATTGTTTATCATGTACTTGCCAGTAAAGAAGTGAAAAGTAAAAAACGAATCGATTTTGTAGAAGTTGAAGAAGCCTTGACTCGCAAAAACTGCAAATCAAAAAGCTATCAGATTTCACGTTTTTTGTGGTCGTTTGCAACAGATTTATCAGTTCAACACTATTGTTTAGAGTACAATGCAATAGAAAAACCTCAAGTTTTGAAAGATGCCACCTTTTAATAAGATCTATAGCTTTTACATATTCCGATTTTAAAGCTACACTCTAAAAAGGTTTATAGTCGCTACTTGACCCGATTTAGTGGCAAAAAAATTCCCTAAAAATATTTCTCTAAATAATCTTTCACATCAGGTCCCAGATGCAGTTTACCTTAGTTACCAAGGAATTTATTGTCTCGCGATCATTTAAATCCACTGGATTTGTTTATTTTAAAATTCAGAACTCAGCATAGAAAACTCTGGCAGCGTGTGAAAGACCTACAGCCAGAGAGGCTTTTATTCGTTATTGTTTTTTTTTATCAATATTCCACGGGGAAGTTTGTTAGTAGTGACGACTAACCTGAAATTAATGGCAAACAGCATGAATTGGACTTTTTCCTGTCTACTTTCGGCCAAATTTGAAGTATTTCATTCTGCTTTGTTATGTTTTCGTCTTTTTTCGTTTGCCTTTTTTCAATATTTTGAAAGCGTTGCGGTATAAGGATTACACGAAAAGGAGGTAAAATCATAATACATTTTTGCCGTATCGTGTTGCCGAATACGACTGAGGTCGTTATTAAAAAATCTCAACAATCTCACTTATGTTTTCACTTAACTGGCACGCCATGGCAGAAGAGCCTTACGTTTCCTTTAATATCTTTGTTTTCGGCCAGATCGAAAGCCGTTTCCACTTTCTTTATTTCTCGAACGGTCTTACCCAGTCTTTCAGTCTTTCAATTTATTGACATGACTTTTTTTGCAAAGTATAATCGTTATGTCGGAAATAAGACTAATGAGTCTGCTATGTTCCGAAACTTCACGTTTTATTTTATAAAATCAACTTGATCTCCCTCTCTCTCACACTGTTCTTTGTCTCACGCTCTGGTCTCTCTCATTTTAAATATATAATATGATCCTATTGTTAAATCATCTGTCACTTATCGCAAAAAATCAACCGGAAATCAATTAACGCTGAATAATCTCTCACAATGACAACGAGGATTTTCACATGAGCTCGTCGTAATATTCTCATTTCTGTTTCAGTCAGCGAACAAATAATTATATTTAATTGTATTCCTCCATTAAATGCTAATTTATTAATAAAGCCGATGAAAAATAATTATTTACAAATGCTTTGTTTTCTGTATTTAATGTATGATTTCCACTAAGGTTCAGTTCCTTGACATCAACAAAACAACCGGTGAAGCAACACTGAAGAGTTACACCAGCCAACACGCTAACGGGCATGCCAAATTTATATGCTGTGACGTCACTTCTCATGATCAATTAGACGGTTAGTGCATGTCAGTGTAGGCGACGTTAATTAATGCAAACTGAACAAGGAAATAACGCCTGACTGGGTAAAACAAACAGTTGTAAACAAAGCTCTCCTTTGCTATGCAATTGGCACTTTAGACGCCTCCTCAGAAATTTCATATAAATACATAGTCGAATGTCAGACTGATGTATGTTAAAGAGTCAGACAAAAAAATCAAAAAGCAAACAGACAGACCAACAGAAGAATGGATACAGTGTTTCTGGCTCTCTTAAAAACTCCGAATGAAAAAAGAGACGACTTGCGAACCTGAATTGCGCTACCCTAACTGTCACGGATTTCTGGGATTGGAAATCTTCCCCCTTTTTTTTTCCTCAGCTGCATTTAGAGCCACAGTGAAAGAACATGGCAGACTTGACATATTAGTCAATAATGCAGCAATAATGGACGAACAGGATTGGGAGAAAACCCTCAACGTGAATCTGGTAAAACACATTTCTTTCTTTTGTGAGGAAACCTTTTTTGGCTGTGATCATGAATGAATGAAATGATTTACTTTTTTGGATCCATGCGACCTCTTCCCACAGCATGCTGTCATTCGCAGTACTTTTCTTGG
Source organism: Pocillopora damicornis (assembly GCF_964200805.1). NCBI lineage: Eukaryota > Metazoa > Cnidaria > Anthozoa > Scleractinia > Pocilloporidae > Pocillopora > Pocillopora damicornis. The sequence goes on from NC_142672.1 coordinate 8,302,898, forward strand.
AATTGAGCTCATGAAGAATGGCGTTATCATAAATATGTCGTCTACTGGAGGTAAGCTTTAGACTATTATAAAAAAAAAATAAGCAAAAAAAATAATAATATTAGCGCACTGCGATAATATCTGGAAGTAAGGCATACGGAAATTAGAGTTCCGCCTGACGCGCTTGCATCGTTTTTTTTCGCTGATTTTTGAAAACTTGAGCGATGGACTCCGTCAAAAGCAGAGACTACTCGTTGTCTGGGTTAATTAAGAAGAACAAAATGGAGTACAAATGACAAGGCAAAAAATACGAGCTGATTCGTTTAAGATGTATATGATATTGCGGAAGATATTAAATACTGGAGAATAAAAATTTTCCTTATCGCTTAACCATTTATCTGCTTGCGATCCTTATCTTTTACAGGTATCCATCCAGTTTCGTTTTTACCTGCTTACTGTGCTTCAAAGTTTGGTATCGTAGGATTCTCAAGAAGTGTCGCTCCGGTACGTGCGCGACTCATAATTCATAGCAAAATACCATTCAGATAAACTAGTTACTGTACAGACTGCCCATAAATTGATTTTCCATAACTTGAAGAGTCGGGGAATGAAAGTAGGTTGGGAATGTTTCAATTTAACCTTCCTTGGTAGATACTGTTGCTTATTTAAGACCACTGTCGGTCGCCTAGATAATGTTCCTCTCAGTATGTCGTGCAATGACGCCAGGTTCGTCCAATTGCCCGCCCCTCTAATGCTTTTTCTTTTCAACGACAGGCAGCCTTTAGAAAAAAAGGCATACGCGTGAACTGTGTATGTCCAGGAAGTACAGACACGGATATCTACAAGACAGTGGGAAACTTGGAGCTTACTAAGGAGCAACAAGAACTCTTAGTTAGCACGCATAAACAGAAGTGAGCTTTTTACTTTTATATGAATCAGTGGTTACAACTTTGAACATCGAATCACCAACCGATCTTGGTCATCTCCTTCAGGCGTGGTTATTTACAGCAGTTTCTTCAACTCACAGGTCACTGATATCTGTGTTAACCTTTTATTGTCGCAGACCAGAGGCCGTAGCGGAATGCGTAGTTGATTTGATCAAAGACGAATCGACGGAAGCTGGGCAAGTGGTGAAAGTAACTTACGAAGATGGTGTGGAATATCTTAACTTTAATGACGTACGTATAATGTCGCCAGACATCAGCCTTTATTGGCTCTCGAAAATAAAGGAGTGATAATGAATGCAAAGATGGATGAATGGACGAAAATAAAGGAGTGATGATGAATGCAAAGATGGATGAATGGACAAAAATAAAGGAGTGATGATGAATGCAAAGATGGATGAATGGACGAAAATAAAGGAGTGATGATGAATGCAAAGATAGATGAATGGATGGATGGATGAGGAAAGGAATGAATGGATGAATACATGAATGAATACATGAACAGATTGATGGGTGGATGACTGAATCTGAGAGTTAATGTATTTATGGATAAATGATTGACTTACTGACTGAATAAATGAGAGAATGAAGGAATGAAAGAACAAAGGAATGAAAGAATGACAGAATGGAAGAATGAATGAATAAATGGGGGAATAAATGAAAGAATGAAAGAGTAAATAAATCAAATTAATTGATAAGGGAATAGATAAATGAATGATTATATGGTTGGATATATGAATGGATCAATCAATCAATGAGTGGATAGAGGGATGTATAAAAGGAAAAATAATGAATGATTTGATGGAAACATTGTTTCTTTGTTTCTCTTAGATCGTTATATGACATCATCTGACAAACCAACCAGCGAGCCTGGAGCATTCTGCACCTCATCATAAGATATGCATCTATCATCTTTAAACAATTAATTGATATCAGGAGCCCATTACCTATAATGGGCTGCTGTTGATATAGATAATAGATATAGATGACAGTCAGTAGATTCAACACCCCATGGAGGACTGAGGAAAAAAATGTCATCATAAGTTTATTGATAGAGTACAATGGTTTGAAAGGTCAGATTAGCGAAATAAATTATCTATTATCGAGAGATAAATCCAACCTTTTTATTATTAATGCCTAATGTCTCCACTTGTCCTCTGGTGAGTATTAAACAATACATGGTTCACGTTTCCAAACATCGTTTTATCATCATTTTCTTCTTTTCCGAATCGGAAATCGCTACAAGTTGGCTTCCCAACAAGAATTTTGCTGCCATGACCGTTTAAGTTTTTTGAAAAAAGTACCTTTCTCGCGAGCGCGGCCCCCTGATCACACGAGTAACGTTGTGCACATAGGATGGACAGTGCAGTAGAGGACTTCAGGCTCCCCTCCCTGAAGTACTCTTTCTTGACTATCTGTTCGTGACTTGCTCGGCTGGGCCCTAAGTTAGAGCCCAGTCTACTGTGAGGTGGGAGAGAGAAAAACAAATATGGCAGTTCAAAAGAGCAACAGTTGTAACTACTAAGGCGAAACAATTTTAAAACAATGAAGATTTCGGGCCGTGTTGCTTTTGTTACTGGTGGAGCTTCCGGGATAGGACGAGGAATTTGCGAGACTTTGCTGCAATTCGATGCCAAGGTTAGTCCTTCCTGCATATTGTTTCTAAATGCTTCCCGCTTTGGTGACCTTTGAGGCCATATAGGTTGATTAATTGTAATATAAATTCGATTATTCGGCGAGAGGATAGTTATGTTTAAGTTTGTTGTTGTTGTTTTTTTTACATAAATCTCACCCGAAGTTTACGGAGAAATTCCTCGATAAGATTTTGCATAGTCTTTCCCGCTTTAGGCTATCTCCATTCATCCCTAAGCACTAGCTCAGCCATCAAGATTAAATAGACTTGACAAGTTTTATTCATACCAAATGCACTAATTTCACCCCTATTAGACTTCCAATATTTTAGAAATACTAAGATAGTCCACTCTGATGCATTGAACCTTCATATTCCTCCAAATCTCCAGTCTATGTATCTTTCTATCCACTCTTCTGCCTGCCTCCATCCAACCATAAAATCACTCTTCATTCGTACATTGACTGGTTGTTATTCATCTATAATATTCCTTCTGTCCTTCCTTCCTTCCTGTCGTCTTTTCTTCATTCCTGGATTCATTCATTTATTCATTTACTCTTTCTTTCTTTCTATTTAATTTAACAATTAGATTCCACGTTGCTGTGCATCTGTTCAAGGACAAAAAAGTGGCACGTCAGGGGCAGCCAAGTGAGTCACTGATGTTCTTACTACATATTGATATCTTCTGTGATCTATTACTGAACTGATCCACGGCAACTTGGAATCTATTTGTAATACATAATAAAGATTAAGGAAAAAATTTCAAGTGGTGACACCATCTATGCATCTGTCCTTCAGTAGATCATAAGTAAGAACCAATCAAACTGCCTGTGTAATTCAGCTTATAATAATTTTAATCATAATATTTTTTCATTCATTTGTTTTTTCTCTCACTCATTTATCTATCATTCCTTTAACTGATAAGTGGGGTAATAAAGTTTCATGAGAGAATTAAACAAAATTCATTGATTTTGTTGAACACCATGTCAGGTTGCTGTAATTGACATAAATGACGAAAGAGGGAAAGAGGTGGAGAAAACATTGGGAGAGAAGTATGGAACTGGATCAATAACTTTCATCAGATGTGATGTTTCTGTTGAGAGCAATTTGAAAGGTTGATATTTTTGTTTATGATAATGTGATATTCTCAAAATGTTTGCTACAGTACCCGTAGTTTTCAGTACTGCAGTTTAGAGGGTCCTCTCTGGTATTACATTTTGGCTTCACACCAATTGTAAAACAAAAATGTCTTGAATAGAGACAATTACATTATTGTTTTTGTTTTAGAGGCATTTTCAAGTGTTCTTTCTTTGTGGGGTTGCATTGACATTGTTTGCAACAATGCTGCTGTTCTGGATGAAGACAATTGGAACAAAACTCTCAATACTAACCTGGTAGGCTTTTGGAATTACTGAGATAAAAATCTTATCAATGTTTTACTTGTCTTTGGTTAACCCCTAACTCCCATGAGTGCCCAAGACAGAATTTCTCCCTACGATCCAATATCAAGCAGATATATATATATGCAAAATAAAGAAAAATCTTAATTAGGGGATTATTAGTTGATACAATACAGAAGTCTCAGAACCAACATTACAAGAACTGTATGGCATACAGTAAGGAGAAATGCTTTTGAGATCTTGAGAATAAAAGGGTTAATATGATTATCATAGAAAATTGAAACAATGAATGAATAAACATTAAAAAATTGATGAGTCTATAAACAAACAAAACATCTTATTTCTAGGAGTTGGATATCCCTGTTATTAGCCCCTCTCCCTCTGTCAGTCCAGTTGGACATTTATATAATTATTTCTGCATTTGGTAATGGACTAGAGCAACTCAATGCAGGCCCTTTTGACACACTGGTCTCAGTTTCTGAGCATACCAATTGAAAATTTTATCAGGGGATTTGAGAAATTCATTTTGATTGAATATCAAATTTTATGAAACATAATATATTTCAGGGAGGAGTCATCCATGGAACTCTTCTTGCTCTTGATAATATGAAAAGTGGTTCAGTTATTATAAACACATCATCCACTGCTGGTAGGTGATTGACACTTCAACTCCCTAGATCTCTTTTTAGGTGATTTTCTATATTGTCTGCGATAATGTTGGTTTGGAGAATTTGGTGTTGGATCAACTAAAAATTCCCTAATTGATATTTTGTCTTACTCTGTCACTCGTCTGCTTGATCTTGTTTCAATATTGTAAGGAGAAATTCTGTCTTGATCTGGCATGGGAGTTAAAAGTTGATTATTCAGAAGCTGCAACTGACCCCATACTGTTGTTGCTGCTATGATTATCATATTAATTGCCTTTTGAATAGGGTCACTTATACTATAGTTTAAAAGTTTACTGGAATTTGGTAGATTTTGTTGTCTTTAGTTAATTTTTATTTGTTTGTTTTTCCCCCATGTCTAAGGCTTGGTGCCATGGAAACTTGCTCCTATCTATTGTGCCAAAAAACATGGAGTCATAGCTTTCACTCGAAGTATTGAAAATGTGAGTAATGTGGGAGCCCAAATAAACAATACAGTTTGGAGATACAGGGTAGATCATTGCTCAATTTAGAAAGGGGGGCAGCCATTACAATTATAATGAGAGGAATTTTTGTCTGACTTCTTCAAATTTTATGAAATGTAATTTTTTTTAAAATGGATAAGCAAACCATTTAAATGTTTTTGCTACAGCGTTAAAGGAATGCAAATTTCTTTAAACAGATACAAATTTTTTTAAACAGATGAGCAAACTGCTTAAACATTTTACCAAAAGCGTTAAACAGATGCAAATTTTTTTAAACAGATAAGCAAACTGCTTAAACATTTTACCAAAAGCGTTAAACAGATGCAAATTTTTTTAAACAGATAAGCGAACTGCTTAAACATTTTAGCTAAAATTTTTTTAAACAGATGAGCAAACCATTTAAACACTTTCATGAACCATTTAAACAGATTTAAACGGATAGTGAAAGGTTTTGCAATTTAAACGGAAAAGCATTATCATCCATTTTCTCATGGACTGGGTCACATATTATCTGACAGCTTTGAAACATGGTGTTACACTTTGCTTGAGGTTTAATATTTTTCCTCTCAGGCTTTCAAATATTTATATTTTATTGGTACTTAACGTGTAAGTGACTGAATGAGAACAAAAATGTGATTGGGATATATTACCAAGAGTTGGTGAAAGAAATAGAAATGAAATTGCACAAACAAAAACTGCAATAAGTATATATTTCAGCGAATAAATAATCCTGATTGATACCAGCTTGTCTTGCAACAATTTCAAGTTAACATATTATCATTTTGTTTCAAGCTGTCATCTGTTTTGAGAAGCCATGATCCATTTGTGCTGTTCAACCCTCAAATATTTCTTTCTTTGTTGCTACTTTTGAACTGAAGGCAGCCATCAGAGATACAGGAATCCGTGTTAACTGTATATGTCCTGGAAGAACAGACACAGAAATGGACTTTCCTAGACACGGATTGACAAAGCAGGAAATTGAAGCTCAGGATAGCCTGCCCAAGAAACCGTAAGAAATTAACTTACATGGGATGGTGATCATGTGCTGTTTACATGGCCTTCTAGTGACCCACATCCACCTACATGTAATAAGTAAACACCTTCCCTGTCATTATGCAGTCCTACTGGCTGTGGTTTATTTCTTTTTACCTCATTTTGTAGTATATTCCCTTGACCTATGGCAGTCAGTCATACAGACAGACAGACAGTTAAGCAGACAAGTGCAGAGAGATAGTCACAGACGGTGGAATGGACAGAAATGCTGATAGACAGATACGGACTAAGAGTCTGACAGACACCAAAACAGATAGAGATACAGTTGGACAGTCAGAAAGATAAACAGATAGACACCCTTACCAAACCTGGTGATATGGGCCATATACGGTCCAAGTATGGAAATGGTATGGCATAAACTATGGCCCATATATGGGTAGTATATGGCTTTAGTATGGGCTATTGATTCCATATCAAAACCATATATGCCACTGTCTTCATTCAGTTTTGATTCTATTGTATTTAACTATGGGATTGCTACATATTTGGCACAGTTCCATAGATTTCCCATAGTATCTGGTATGGGAATGATATGGATCAGCCCCATACCAATACCATATGATCCCTGACCCTTTTGTATGGGAATGCTATGTTTTTGGCACAGTTCCATATAATTCCCATATCATCCACGCATACTAGCATCTGATATGGGAATGTAACATATGTTTTGTGAAGTCTCATACAATTCCCATATCATTCATTGATACTGCAGCATCTGATATGGGAATGCTACGAATTTCTAAAAGTTCCATACAATTCCCATATCATCTAGTAATGATCGAGTTCATGCTTTTCTGATTACAGTCCCATAGCAAAACCATATGATCAGTGCATCTCCCCAAAAACTATGGAGATTCTATGGCACAGATTTTTCCTTAAGGACGTTGTTGCAGTCCTAAATGTAATAACTGTCCTAAATGTAATAAAGTCCTAAATGTAATAACATTTGGTCCTAAGTGTAATAAAGTCCTAAATGTAATAACGTTTGGTCCTAAATGTAATAAGCCTCCAATGCAATCGTTTAACTGCGCTAGCGCACTGTTGTTATAGCAGACATCCACATTGAGATGTTAAAGTGACAGCTGTTGCACCGAAGAATCCTCTGACCAATCCTCATGGCATATTGCGGGCTCGCTGATGTTAATCAGCATCTTTTTATAAGCTAAAGACGTAGGTTGAGAAGCATTGTCTACAAAACCTTATACTGATGAGCTTTTGGCATCAAATTGACAGACGCAAAAACAATGAGAACGCTGACCAAGAGCTCTCTTTATATCATTGGCTCAAACTCTTAAGTGAAACAGATTTTGACGATAACTTGTGTGATCAGTGCTGAAGTTAACACCTTATGAACCGCGTTACAAGAAAAAGGTAGTCCACTGACCTATACGTCTGACAAATTCCGGGCTCGGAAGTGCATTTTTTGTACTGTCTTCCCTTGCCAGATTTGTATGAGTCTGCATGAAATATATTCCTATGCGTTATTGACCAAGCGTGAGGTCAGATGGCTGGATATTGGCCGAGTTTTTTTTTTTTTTTTTTTGCGTTTTTAGGGACTGAGACGAAGTCTTGGTCCAAAAAAAAGGAGAAAAAGAACGAGGCTAATATCCAGTCATCTTGACCGAACAAGCTTGGTCAATGCAAGAGAGTTTATATTCTCTTGGCTTAAACGTTAAGGGATTCATTGTATAGCAAAAGATTTCGCTTTGATAAGAATCAAGAATGACTTGTTTATTTCGATAGCTGAGAGTGAAAGCCAACCGTTTTTGTAGTACAATAAACCCAAGAAGGTCGTTTAATTTTTTCTATGTATATGTCGACATTGTCCAAAATTTACGAACTTTGTGAGTTTTCTTGCGCGGTATCAATTCGGGGAATCTTGAACGGGCAAGGGAATCATCTTGCCCGCTCAGGTATCCAATCAGAACACAGGATTCACTTCATCTTGCCCGTGGGCGCTGCTAGCTATTTGATAAATATATGTTATTTGCCGGCTGGGAGGTCCGTATGGTGAAAAACTGTGACCGAGGTCTTGAAAATACTGCCCGAGGCCGTAGGCCGAGGGCAGCATTTTCAAGACCGAGGTCACAGTTTTTCACCATACGGACCGACCCTTAGCCGGTAAATAACATATTTATTGTTTTTAAACTTGACGAAATTCTTTCCGAAAGAACCCGAATGATTTATGGACGTAAATACGGCAAGATCTTCCATAAACTGAACAATTTTTGAGTGGGTAAATGGTAGTTAAAATAGAGGTGATGCAAATTTACGAGAGATGCCTCAGCGAAACATTTTCATTTCCGTAAAGATAAAGGTGATTTAAAAGGCTTCCAAACAAACTTTGAAACATTATTTTTACAAGTATCTGTCACAATCTGACACCTGTCAATTAGAGAGCGCGAAAGAAAAAAAAAGCGTAGGAACATTTGAAAACCAACAGAACTAGTTTGGCAAGGACCGTCACGACAATGTTTTCTTCAAAATCAGTTAATGATCTAACGGAAAGTATTATTCACTCTCATCGACCATTCATTCATGTACGAGGATTTACCTCTGTTCATTAAGTAAACGGCGAGGAAAGTAATTGTGAGTAAATTCAATTTTTTTTATTTTGAAGTTGTGAGAGTTTGCTCGTTTGTTTGCTGTAATGGCGTGTGTAACTCTGATCTTTCCTTCACAAAAACTAAATTCGAACGGCACACTCCAACGAGACACAAGGGAATGTAATGCGGCCTTTTCTCAAAAACTTCCTTCAATTTCTGTTGTGCAATTTAAGGTACAAATGTCCAAATTGAATGGAATTGGAAAGACTCACCAGGAGCGTATATTTGTTGTAGAACTTAAATTAAAACTTCGCTCGCTCTTTCACTTTGAACAAATTGCTCGAGAAAATTCAGATATTAATGAATGAAAGTTCCATCGTTCAGTTTAACTGTAACCAAATACCTCACGTTTCAACTTTTTGGGTACTTTTTGTGAACGATTAAAATTAATTGCAGACGGTTTTTAGGCCGCTTGTCAACCAACGTAATGACACTATTGTTTATACAAATTCATTCTGAAACCAATATTTTTCTGTCAAGCAAAGTGATTTGATAGAGAGAAAAGAGAGGATTCATAAGTTATTTATCGGCTTGAGGTAGTGACCGACGTGTTTGCTTAAAAATACAGCCCAGCCAGAAAACGAGGTATATTTATGAAAAATGACAACGAAAGTTGGGATGTACTCGGCGACTCACGAAAGCGTTACCGTGGCCCGTGGGCAGAGATAAGAAAATACTGACCGGGTAAAGAACCAATCAGATTGCAAGATTCGTTACCGTGCCCTCTAAAAAAGCAATAAAGTGACTTACAGAGCTAGATATCTACTGACCAATCATATCTTATCCCATTTCACGATCACAGGTCTCGACATGTGGCTTTTTTCCACGCAAGCGTCAAATTGAACTCTTGAGCTACAGCATTCAACACATGATGGTCAGTTGATGGTCTAATGAACCATTTTTTTTTCCTTTAGCTCCTTAAGACAGGTTCATCAGTTCCCGAACCGAAATATCGGGAAAAAATATATACCGCAGTCAATCTCAAGTTTTTATTTCATTTTTTCAGTTGTCTTCATCTCTTCTCCCCTTCGTGAGGGGAGAAAATGAATAGATAAATAAATAAATGAAAAAAGAAAGCTCAACAGTTTCCACGTATAGTCATATGGTACATGAACTGTTACCGAGGTGGAGTGAAGCCATAAAGGGCTAGAAATGTAACATCCTAGGTTCAAAATTGAATAAATCAAGAAAGTCATTCTTATAAATGAACTCAAATGCTTCATTAAATCATTTGACACTGAATAACATTGATGTTCAAAATTTCAGTAACACTACTGATAATAATACTTTTGGATTAACATGTGATACAGCGAAGTCATTCAAACTGCTCTAAAATGGTGCATCACTACTAACGACTTTAACACGAACGATAACATCAACAATAGCATGCTAGTTTATCATCAATTGCAGTCAATTTCTCTTCCAAAAAATTCCAATGATTACGTACCAATCGAGTTCATCCACTTGAACTTCCAGCCAAGCATTAGCCCACTTTGGACTAGAAATGATTTTCTTCAGCTCGATCAATAGACCGCTTAAAGGACCATACTTTTTTAGAAGGCTTCGAGCGCTGATTAAACAAGACTTCAATCCACCAGAAACATGAAGCCTTGGTAGAAATCGTTTCAGACGTAGCACCGACGCCCTGAATCGTGTATTAACTTTACGTAATGTTTGGTATGTGTGGCATGCATTACCAGCAAACAGGATGGCCGATGACGCTAACACTATTTCTAGGATTCTTTCTAAAACTTCATTGGGAAGTTTTCCAATGTGACATTCGTCATCTCCTCTCGCCGCAAATAAGTCGATGTCTACATCTGAAACAAACTGAACCTCCATCAGCTTATCACCACCATTCGCTATACCATTGTCGACTTCATTCTGCAATTCATACTCTGTCTCGTTTGTTCGGCTTCCATGAGTAAGTCCCTTAGCTATATCTGTAGCAATGTCCGTGTCGTCACCAATGCCGACGGTACCGTCAAGTCCAGTTTTTGCGTCAGAGTCACCCATTTCAAAATCAACGACATCCTGCTCTATGTGCATTTCATTCGCATAATCCTCGGGAATTTCTCCTTCTCCTGGGTCATTTGCATCGTATTCTTTTTCACTAGCGTCGTTGTGATCCGCAACTTGTTCCAAGCTCACGTAGTGTTCGCCTTGGTTCTCAGCAAGATGTCCAAGGTACACGGTAGCTGCTGAAACACTTGCTGACGGACTGAACACATGCTGCCCACCAACTCCTAGAGAGGAAACTATTTGGATATCGATATTATACAAGTTTGCTGCTGCATACAGCGTAATCTGATCCCCATAGGTCCCATCTCGCGCCATATGAGTTATATAATCGTCCCAGCAAGTGAACTCATCATCTGTCAAATGCTCCAAAAGTGGGAAGCCATCGTTATCGTACGGATTACTTTTTAAGTACTCTACTATTTCTTTCCTCATGGTTTCAGGAGATCTCAAAATGCCTAGTCTCTTTGCCTGATGCGATTGGGCAGCAAATTGGCAATTGTCATCTCCAAGAGGATTGTAAACCAATTTAAAACCCTGATCTTCAATAGCCTTTGCATAATCGTTTCTTCTCATAGGTATGTAATACTTTTTGTAGTGGTCAATTTTTTTCTTTTTAGACAGCTTGGCGCATTTTTGTTTCTGTTTTTCTCGCTCTAGTGTTAGGCTTGTGATATCGTCTACGGTGACCCATTTCCTTTCTTCCTTTCCTGAAAGCGGTGAGGGGTATGAAACCTTATAGGTATGCAACTTGATCTTACGTTTCTCGATACGACCCTCCGTCACATGCCGTTTATTCGATGGTTTCCCTCTCAAACGTATATACACTTTTTCTCCGATGCTGTAAACCGAGGGCAGATTTAAGCGAAGTTGTGTTCGCTGCATCCGCTTCTCACATCTGCTCGTGGCTCTTTTTGCTTGCTTTCGTAATTTCAAAGTTTGCCGGGAACGCCGATTACGGTCATTGTTAGTTGGGCGAACCCTCCCAGCACTAGGAAGGATTTCGTCTTGTAATCTGCTCTCTCTAAAGGCGTTGCACTTTCGTGCAAAGTATATTTCGAATGGTGTTTTGTAAGCTATTACTTCCTTAGGGTCGTTATGTAGAATTCTTTGATAAAGAGGGAGCTGTTTCGCCCAGTTTACACCGTCTTGACCCATTTTTTGAAAGTCATATTCCATCATGGATCTTAGTGTCCTGTGGCAACGTTCCACCTTGCCTTGTGATTGGGGATGGCGCGGGCGACTGTAAATCAATTTTATATTCATGCGATCGCAAAGTAATTTCAAAGCTTTCTTGAACTCCCCTCCTTGGTCGCACTGTATTATTTCTGGCGATCCATGCTCCATATAAATAGATTCCAATTCACTTGCAATAACCTGGCTTGATTTGCTTTCCAAAGGACGAGGCCAAAGGAAACGGCTGAAAACATCAATCACTGTTAGAACGTATCTGTACAAATGTCCATTCATCTTCACGGATCCTCTTTTGCTCATATCCATCAAATCTATTTGGTGCCTAACATGAACATCTCTGGCTCTGATAGGTTTCAGCTTCGCCTTAAATCAATTAGTATACCGTTAAAAAACGGCTCACACGATTAGTTGTACTCACATCTCGGAGAAAGCAAGGGAACAAATTTTTGCGTGAGTCTTTGGGGACCGGGACATCATTTACAGCCTTCAACATAAACAACCATTTTTAATGTTCATTATAAATCACTCGTGTGACTGTTTCCGGCCTTATATAAAACGTATTCGAGCAACAAGTATGTGCTAAAAAGACCTGTTGCTTATTTCGAATTACAGTACTACCTCTTCCATAGGAACCTTTTTCCGTTCCTTTTAATTTTGGAGCTCAAAAATTTTGCGTCAGTGAGCTCGTTCATGACATGCACCAGATTTTTGTTAAGTGTCTGTTTTGTGATTGGCAATCTGAGCCGGTGATTTGTGATGATGTACTGGTCAGTAGCTTCTTTGCATTTACACCTGTTAAATGTAAGTTACTGAGTATATGATTCGATGGAGACACATGCAATACCTTATTCGTTTGTCGGATTTGTTGCAGGCATTTCAAGATCAGGAGAACATAATTGTCCCACTTTTGTTCTCTCGAGGAGAACAATTATTTTGTCCATATTCATATACTCAGGGAGATATTCGCGAATTTTAAAGTAACAACACTCTAGAGTGCTGTCACGAGATCCGAATTGGTAAACAAAATGTGCATGCTAACAAGGTCTATGCAGGCATGGAAAGACAAAAAATTTGTAGCCCAGCCTGCAAATTGTCCGACCTACAAGTCAGCGGACTCCCTTGTCCAAGTTTGTAATTTGTTTTATGACTTGTTGAGGTTTTGGTCAGCGTACTCATTGTTTTGTCAGCTGTCATTTGATGCCATTTTTTTTTTATCAGTATAACGGTTTGCGGCCAATGCTTCTTGACTTATGTCTAGCAAGTAAAAAGACGCTGATCGGTATCAGCGAGCCCTTAATGAGACATGTACACTGGTCAGCGGTTTTTGGTGCAACAGCTGTCACTTCAACATCTCAATGTGGATGTCCGCCGTAACTACAATGCACTGAAGAAGTTATACGATTGCATTGGAGGCTAATTACACTTAGGACCAAATGTTATTACATTTAGGACTTTATTACATTTAGGACCAAATGTTATTACATTTAGGACCAAATGTTATTACATTTAGGACCAAATGTTATTACATTTAGGACTTTATTACATTTAGGACAGTTATTACATTTAGGCCTTCAACAGACGTACCCAGTGGTGCCTGCATGCTTATGGAATGTGGGGAGGAAATATAATGCTCATGCAGTCCTGAGATCAAAATGTACCAGCAGTCAATCTCAAAATTATTACAATGCTCAAAATTATTTGTGTTTAAGGTTTTCTTCAAAACAGAGCTTACTCACTGATACCTGAAACCTCTTACTATTTTCAAAAGTAACTTATTTGTGGTTACCTTGAACTCCAACTATTCTAACAATTTTTCCTCAAAGTATTTGAGATATCAGGAGCCTTCAGAACATGGAAACAGGAACCACAGTTTTGCATTCTTTGCATATATTTAATACATTAAACAATCAAAAAATACTTAATATACTCTCCACACAAATTCTATACCCTGTCCTCAATGGATATTACATACTTAACAAACTGTCAACAAAACTAGCAACTACGAAGAAAAATGTTTGGGTTGTGTCTCTTGTAAAACATTGAAGAATTGCAAAATATAATTATTTAATTAATATAATAATTAAATACAACATAAGGCATGTCACACTGTAACAGTAGTTATTACTGCAGCAAAATTGCATTGTCCTGAACTGAAAATCACTTCAAAAACCCAATGGTCTAATTGTGTGGGAACCTAAATAAAGCAAGACAATGAAATCACATCAACTGTGTCCTTTTACTCAAATCACAGCCATTACTCTTGTCTGGTTCTTGGTGGCCGCCTTGCTTCTACACATTTCATGTTGATTTTTTGGACAATCTGGCTTGGTGTGGGGACATCTTTATTGAACTTGGAGCAAACCTTGCCTGAAGGAAGATTACAAAAATTACATCTGTTTAAAGTTTGCTTTGAATTAGGAATTGGCAGAGTGAAGCATGTTCTCAAACCTGTAACTTACTTATGCATTATCAGTAAATTAAGATGCCTGGGTCCACATTTGTATTGTGTTTTCATTTAAAAACTTGGATTTTTGATGCATTAAGAAAGAAAAGAAAGAGACTATAAAGCCAAAAGGTGAAAGGTAGGAGCCAAACTTGTGAAATATTGAGTGCTACAGCAAAAAAGGTTCCTAGTCTAGAGCCATTTCTTGAGCTCCCCATTCGACTGGGTTCACGTTAGGCAATGGCCTTACACTGATTGAAACAAATAATAAGAAATCTATACTTTCATCAAAAGTTTTAAAAAGTGAAGTTTTTATTGTGGATCTGTGAGTATAGCAGCTTTTGAAAAAACATTTACTTGTGTGAATGGGTCAAAATGTATTAACTCCACTAAAAATACTCTTCTGTCAGTTCAACATACAGATACCAGTTGTAAAAACCTTTTAAAAAGTAAAACTTTAATCCTAAATCAACTGCATGACTCTACCTTTTCATAAAAAGGCATACTGTATCTGCATTTAGTTAAACCTACCAATAAGAGCTTGGATGATAAGGGGGTTAAATGGCTGATGGCTACTTCCATTCTTGCTCTTTTTTTCATTCCCCATTGCAGAAGAGGCAGCAAGTATTTCTTTGTTAAAAAATATATCTATGGCAGCATTGATGTAGCCTGCCCAATGCTTAAATGCGGAGCAATATGCCCGCTGGTGGGAGTACCAGTATACCCCTGATCCCTCCATTACTTCAACCATCTGTAAATAAAAAACAACAGTTGTACAGTTAATTTGTAACACTGCAGTCCTAAGTGAAGCTCTAACAGGTACTTAGGCTAGTTTGGTTGGACTGAAGAGAAATACTTTCCCTTGGTCTGTATGCAACAATCTAGAGAAAACATATTTTTTAGTCCTCTCCAGCCACTCCTTTCAGTCCTTATTATATGAAGTTGTTATTCTTATCAACCAGTGGTCAAAGAAACAACTAAGAAAGCTTGACTGAGATGTGTGGTAGCAGTCAGATGTAAAGTGAGCAATCCAGATTGTGCAATTTAATTTATCTTGATGGCATGCAGAACAGACAAATAATGAATTACCTTATACTCGACAGCCAATGCAGCGTCCAGAATGCCAGCCACTGGTCTGTTTTTTACCACCTTCTCAACTGTCTTTGCCTTTACTGCAAGACAACATAAAAATTTAAGTTGTCAAACTTCTTGTTACGACACATTTTTTAACAATATTTAAATTGTGCTTACCTACTTCAAACACTTAAAACCATTGGAGGATATTAAATACATTAAGTCAAACTTGATTTAAACATTGAATTCAAGAAACTACCATCAGATATTTTCTTAATGTAACAGTAGGCTCAAATAAAAGCTGGTCTGCTAAGTAAAATTTTAGTGAACAGCCCTGGCATTTATTTGTGTTAACTTTGATTATGACATTTATTTGTAGTTCTGTGTGTATTTGAATCTGATCTTATGTGACTGATAGAACTTACAAAAGAAATGTGTGCAGTACAACAATATAATTATTGCTAAATTGCTCTGATGTTAACCAGAGACAAAATTAATGACTTTTAGATAGGAAGTCATTATATAATTTAAAAAGACTTACGTGCAATGTTAAGCCTCTTGTATAGTTTTTCTAGTCGCTTTCTCAAAGCTTCATTTTCCAGTTTCTGTTGCTTGCAACAGCTGGCACTGGAGCCAAAGTCTGTTGCATCACACTCCTCATCACTTTCATTTTCACTGCTGTCAGTCATAACCAAAGTACTCTGGAAATGCAAGCCCCTTCTTGGTTCAGAGGTGTTCTTTGATGAAGTATTTTTCCTTGCTGGAGTTTCATTTGTTTGGCGAGTTGTACATGGTGTTGGATGCATTGACTGAGTGTGTCTTCTAGGAGTTTCATCTGTGTGGTGAGCTGGTGTTGTTGGACGATTTGACCGGGCACATGTATTTATTCTTGCTGGAGTTTTAACTGCTTTTGGAGCTGGTGTTGTGGGGTCAGCTGATGGCTGATGGTTTGCTTGGTGATCCGCATGTGGTGATGGAGGCAAGGCTTGGTGGGATGGTGAAGTCAGATGTGTTGAAGGTCTGTTTGCTCGGTGAAGTGGTTCAGGTCTGAAGGAAGTGTTTAAAGGGGAAACAATTGTAAGTTCTGAGTTGGTGGAGGACCATCTCTTTGTTGCTTGGGCTTTCCTTGCCTCTAGTAGAAATTTTTGCCTTGTTTGTTCCTCATCTTTTTTCTGTTTCTTTTCTTCCTTTTCTTTTTCCTTTTGTTGCATCTCTCTACCACTCTGTGATTGAACTTTTGTCTTTTTCTTCTTTTTCTGTTGATCTGCAAAGTCCTTAGGATTCTTTCTCTTTTGTTGGACTTTTGGATCTTGAGTGGTTTTTGTTGTTTTCTCTTTGTTCTTTTTAGCCTTCTCTAGTTGCAGTCTTTCCCTCATGAGCTCATTCTTGTCAACTGTGAAGAGATTTTGGAAACAGTGATTTTTTATAAAACTAACATGTAATACATAATACTACTTTGCTCACTTTCATATGATTTTTACATGTTGATTGTTACAAAGACACACTTGAGTTTTGCTTGCTAGCACTGTATTTAATCTATTTATTTAATAACACTTGTACACGACAATTACTGTTCCTAAGATGACTGAAACCTGCGGCTCCTTTAATATTAAAAGAATGAAAT
>NC_142672.1:8324992-8449992 GCF_964200805.1 Pocillopora damicornis
TCATCTCTTACACCTCTTATAGATGTGAGACATGGATTGTTCACCAATAAAAAAAAATTCTTTTTAAACAATTTAAGACACTTGTCTTACATGCTTGGTTCTTTGAAATTTGATGTAGGCCTCTTCAACCCAACCAGTGGCCTGTTAATTCATATCTCCACAAAAGTTTTGCTTTGGTCTCACAGTTTTCTATGAGAGCATCATATGGAAACTCTATGGGAGAAAATTTCACTGTGGGCCTTTGGCCCCATAGAATTCCCATAGAAATTAATCATATGGAAACTCTATGGGAGTCAATTTCTTTTGGAGCTTTTATAATTAAACTCAATCATACAGATTGAATTTTATAAAAAAATTTTGGGGAGTCTATGGGACTTGAAAAAATGATATCAGCTGATATGGGAAATCTACGAAATATTGAACAGTAGACATCCCGTATCATTCCCATAGAAGATGTAGAGCAAGCAAATGTGATGCTGGTATGGGATACATATGGAAATTGTGTTCCCATAGCTTTCCCATACAATGGATAGCATCAGCTTTTCTTCCCATACATTTTCCATACATTAAATTGTGGCAAAATTGAGCCCCATATCAGTTCCATATCTTCACCTAACCTTCCCATACCATTCCCAGATATGGGTCATATATGGCCCATGTTTTTCCATATCATTCCCATACTTTTTCTCTGGTAAGGGCAGGAAGACAGACAGACAGACAGACAGACATCCAGACACACTGTCTTGGACTGACTCATACCAATATTTCCTATTTTCCAACAGAGTTGTGGATGTGGCAAGGGGGGTTGTAAAATTGATTGAAGATGACTCAAAAATTGGCGAGGTCCTAGTCACATGTGTTACAGATGGAACAAAATACAAAAAATTTGTGGATAAGGTTGGTTTAGTGGTCAACTCGTATCTTAGTCACATTTTGTATATCTTGTACACTGCATTTTAGTAACATTTAACGGTTTATTGTTGTAAATTTAACATTGAGTGGGTTTACTCAGTCAGCCTAAAGATAAAAATCATTCTTTCCAATCTTGATGGGTTGGTCAAACAACCCTATAGAGAGAGTAAGAGAGGTGGTAAGTTTTAATTATTAAAAAATTATTAAAAAATTATTAAATCATTAAAGAAACAGACAAAGATGTTTTTCGTCTTGTCACGAGCGTGAGACAAAGAAGAAATTCTGATCCCCCGTGAGGAATCGAACCTCCCCCTGTAGACCGAACGTCTGAGGTTCGAGTACTCATGGGAACTCAGAACTTTTCCTGTCCCACGCTCGTGAAAAGACGATAAACATCTTTCTCTAACTCCATAGATAGTTTTTACATGACTTCACGGCGGCCGTGTTGGGGTGTGGGTCATTCCTGTTGGATTGACTCTCTTTTTTTAGATGTAAAGTTAGAGCTTTTTTTTTTCCATTTAATTTACGTAGCTACTCAGCACGTGATTGCAAACGTCCTATAACAATGGAGGTATATATTTAATACAGATCGATCTGCGTGGCAACTAAACAAGGAGCGAGTGTCTTAAATCAATACGCGCGAGCAAGACGACTACGCACGAGTCGGTAGTTAGAGTCAGTTTTGGGGGCATTGTGAGTCTGCTCTTTGCCGCACTTGCGCATTGCTTTTTCTCAGAGAGCTTATTCCCATGCAGGCCAAAAAAACGTAGTAAATCAACTTCCCTTAAAGGGATAAACCTGTAAAAGAAATTGAAAAAAGTAAAAATTTATTTCCAGTTTTCAAAAATTAAGAATTTGATCTTAGAATTTCCATTAATTTTTGTATTTAGATCTAAAGTATGCCAGCTGAGAAGTTACCCACAGTGACACAGTGAACCTTCTGAAAAGTACTCTACTTCCAAACTTCAACGCGTGGCATCGTCGCTCAGTTGCAAGAGGCGCCCAGCTGTTATCTGGAAGGCCTGGGTTCGAATCCGGTCTAAGCCTGAATTTTTTCCCGGCTTCTTTTCTGCGATTTCCTAATTTCTGTTCACCTGCGAGGATTATTGCTTTTCTTGAGTTAGATGTTGTTGACAGTACTGAGGGTTTTAGTTTTCTGTAAGAGAATATTTAGGGTCATGGAGGGAAATGAAAGCGTCGTCGTTTGAAGAATTTACCTTAGAGAACATTAATTTGTGTCAACTTCACTGAACAATATGCATGCATTTTGCATTTTGTCAAACTGCAAAAGTATTAGCTGTTGTAACTGGTTTGTTTTAAAGCGAAGCAAGTGTTCTTCGACACAGTTATTTGAAATACTTTTCGTTTTTCCGCCAAACAAGGGTTGTCATTTCTAGAGCACAGATTAACAAAGGTCAGTTACCTGAAATTAAATTTTAATGAATATGTGGGCTAAGAGACAATTCATTCAGCCGCACTATCTTTATCTGGAGCTCAGAAATATAATTAGATAACTACTTCACGGGAGCTTTGTAAATAACTAGTTAAAAACGAAAATATATTTTTTTAAAATTTGAGCAGCAGTCGTTGTTTAAACTGACAAGCTTCTTACTCGCATTCACAAGCATCAAAGAATTTGAATATAGCGTTTAGATATGTCACCAGTAGATGTTTCTGTGTTGGGATATTTTGACACGTAAATAAAGTTCATGCAAAATCCAGTCATTCAGTTAAAAATTTCAGATGTATTTTTATCCATACCAGTGTTTCTTAGACTGAAATAGCACTTCTCAAAGAATTTAGCAATTTTAAGCTACTTTTTCTGATATTGGCTTTAGTTTATTCACTCTCTCGGCAACCAGATCACATCCGCATCTCCTTACAGCTGCTACCGACGCAACAGAGAAGACTGAAATAATTTAAAAGTTATTATTGTTAATCTTACTGATATTTCTTTTAGAACACAATTAAAACCATTGTCTCACCAGTAATTATGACGAGAAGACTGACCTCCTGCAGGAGGGGGTGGATATTCCGGTGGTAGAGTCGATTTTAGCGTAGGTCGATAGGCGGGAGGCGGCGGAGGGTGCTTTGTGGAGAACCCAACCTGGGTTTTTATGAAAGGAGGCTGAGACGAAGGGGATGGGTATGTTTCTTTCACCAAGGAAGATTAAATTAAAAGAAAAAATAAAGTAGTACTCGTCAGGAGACATTAAATATTGATTTCTTTATTAGTGAGCACAAAACCTCAGGGCTGAACATAGGATGGCATAAGGTGGCATTCGATAGATAGATAGATGGTTTTATTAAAATTACCCTTGCAGCCCGAGGGCTGAATTACGATAATTTTTACAAATGTAAAACGTAAATTAATTATAACTATAAATTATATAATGATAAATTAAGAAAGTTAATTCATAAGAATTCAACAATAATAAAGCTTATCATTATGTAAACAATAAATTAATTAAGATACAATTCAAAATTATTCGAAATCAGATCAATTAATATATATGAGTTGTACAAGGACGTGCTATTGGCAATGGCTTACAATAAAACTGTCTCTAAGACGATTGGTTTTAAAACGCGGGACTCGGAACTTGCGATTTTTCCGTGTTCGCAACGTGCCAAGGTAAGGTGGCGGGAGTAGTGAATAAAGCTTGTGATTGTTGTTATTACTTATCTCTTGAAACGTTGACTTACCAATCGCCTCTCTCCTGTCATACAAGGTAGGTATGTTAAAAACTTCTAAAGCCTGTCTGTAAGATAAATCATTAGTGCTTATTATGCGTAGTGCTCACTTCTGCAGGCGTTTGTGCATTGCACGAACTGTTAGACATTTAAAAGATCTGCAGGCAATGCAGCGCAAAATTATCAAACATTTCTTTGACTACCTGTTGGAGGTTTGGTATCATGAGTGTTTACACTGAAATTGATGGCAGAATTTAAAAGAATAAGTAAAGAGAAGAAGTTTTGGAGAAGCAAATAAAATTTATTGAAAAAGAATAGCACAGTCGTATGCTTTTAATCATATCAAAGGAAGGTAACCCAAAGCCAATGCTCCGACAAAGAGGAGAAGAGCGTTGCGGAGCTACACGAATCGAGAGTTTCTCTCTCTGCAAAGGTATCTTAACCGTTCAAATTTCATACACAATATTGTCAGGCTAAAGAGGTCAAGTTAAATCTGACCAGCAAGACTGAACTGGGTTAAGAAGTTTACCAAAACCTTTTACTCAAAGCAGGTTGAACATAACTGGTACGCCTACTGAGTAGAAGGACTCCTTTTAAGTAAGCTATTGCAAGGTTATCCACCACATAGCCATAGAATCCCTCCCTTGTAAGCCCTCATAGATTGTGCCAGCAAAAGTTGCATATTATGTTGCTAGCATATTATTTCATTAATCTTCTTTTTCACGTTCCGCGCTGTAAGTTACAGAACCACGCTTTTCCCGCTCGGATTTCGAACTCGTTTAGTAAGAGGTATATATCTGGAATCTTTGTTTATACTTATTTATGGCTTATTTCATGAATAAAATAAGAAAAACCAACGGAAATTCCTCAGGAAAACAGGCAAACTGCTTGAAACGCGGGAAAACGCGAGTGATCACATCCCATGTGGTATCGAAGGAAAGTCCTATCCAGATTTTAATTTTCCATAAGAATAAGCTACCCAGACTACCGCGCGAGGTTCAGAAAATAAACATGGCGGATATACTAAAGCGCGATCAAGAGGATCGAGACCACAAACTAAATTTATAATAGTTGAAATGTGAGATTCCACCAGTGATGCAGTGATGGATGAAGAAGAAAGGAGGGAAAAACTTGATATTTATTATCAGCGAGGTAAATTGTTCTCCTTTGAAAAAATTATGACTATCGGTTGCGTAATGATATTTCAAATATCCGTTTATAGTCAGCCTTACTTGTAACTCATTCCTATTTTTTTTTTGTTTGTAAGTGGTTTTTTTTACCATACTAAGTAGTTAATAATAGATGAGCTTAGGCTAAAATTCTAAAGTGTACTTGCATCAACTTACGTATATATGTAGCTCCTGACATGCCATCTAATTCAAAGTTTTATAATAACAAGGAACACAGATGTTATTTCAAAATTATACATTGTAGATGTACACATACATGTCTGTGTTACTTCACTCATTAGTTGTGTCAATTTCTTTCAGTAACAAGACAAATCCTTCAGTATCAAAGTGCAAGCATTGGACTGCTTCCTATGCATACAGCTAATGTTCATAATGAAGAGAGTCATGTGCGAGATAATATTTATTGTGCCATGGGTGTGTGGGCTCTGGCACTTGCCTACAGGTGTGTGATGTTGAATACAAAGCCTGCAATTCAGTCTGTACAACTGACTACTTGCAATGTGTTTGGAACAAAGTTAACCCTTTAAATCCTAGATCAAATTTGTAATTCTCTTTACTGTCAACCACACAATTCTCATAATTTTCCTTCAGAGAATTTAGTATTGGATCAACTAATTATCCCCAAATTGATATTTTTCTTTACTCTCATCACTTATCTGGTTGATATTGTATTGATTTTGTGAGGAGAAATTCTGTCTTGGTCACTCATGGGAGTTAAAGGGTTAAAGCATTGAACTATTTGCCATATTTTTTTCATAGTCTTAAGACTACTCTGTAACTCTGATTGAGCTATTGAATTCCATCAAGCAGGTATGGATTACAAATGAAAGCCATGATTTTTGCTGTAAAATTTCTCTCTCAGACATATGGATGACAGCAAAGGACGTGCATATGAACTTCAGCAGGCTGCTGTGAAATGCATGAGAGGAATCCTTTTCTGTTACATGAGGCAGGCTGACAAGGTTACTGAAACGCACTTGGAATTTGTTTTAAGTATCCTGACTTGGTTCAATATGAATTTTTTCAAAGTATTATCGGTCTATAGTCAATGACTGTGGTGTGAAACATTGGATCATTAGGAATTCTGAAAATGATGAAAAAAATGATTTATTGTACAATTACATATCACTCTTGCATTTTCAACCAAACAAGTAGTCAGTCAGTCAGTCAGTTGTTTAACCATTATCATTCTGTTCTTCACTCACTCTCTAAATCAGTGGCATAGTAGGCCCTTTCACTTTCAAGATCTCATTTAGCTATTCTCCTTATTGTTTGTAATACAATGCTTATGATGTTAGTGCAGAAAATTGGATATTGGATTTACTAATAATCCCTAATCAATATTTTTCTTTGTTCTTTAGCACTTGTCTTCTTGATATTGTATGGATACTATAAGGAAAAATTATTATATCTTGGTCCCTCATGGGAGCGTTAAAGCATTTCAACCTTAGAATGTGTCTTCTCTATTTTGAGAATGTTTCATTAACTGAATAAATGCATTTATATTTTTGTTTTGCTGCTAGGTGGAACAATTCAAAAAGAACCAGTCAGCACAGAATTCCCTTCATGTCAAATTTAACGTGAACACTGGGGACACAATTGCATCAGATTCTGAATGGGCTCATTTGCAGGTTTGAAGCTAACTTTGATTGTATCTGCATTCAGTCTTTTTCTTCCATTTTATATTCAAGCTTAATTAAGTTTGCTTTATCTCTCTTTATTTATAAGGGGCCTAAAATCTAAGAGTAAATACAGGTCATGAAATCTGTAGGAAGGCAATTTAAGAGTGGTGGTTTTTTTATATCGAGATAATGCTGTTATTACAATTTTGTGTTTTGATAAGCTCTCCATCTCTTTTTTTTGTGATGTTTCAGATGGATGCTGTATCTCTGTACCTTTTAACCCTGGTCCAAATGACTGCATCAGGACTACAGGTAAATAGTGGAACTTAAGTGTCATTCATGCAATGGTTTGAGGTCAAGAGAAAAAGTATATTGTTCAAAGTGAAACTCTAACCTCACCTAGCTGGTAAATATGATTAATCAAATGCTTTATGATTATTTTAGATTATTTACACAAGTGATGAGGTTAACTTTGTTCAGAATCTTGTGTATTACATTGAGCGAGCTTACAGAACTCCAGATTATGGTATGTGGGAGAGAGGGAGTAAAGAAAACATAGGGCACAAGGAGCTAAATGCCAGGTGAGTGATCACCCTTTGACGACATTCTCCTGTAATCATTGTAAATCAATAACTGTTCAGGGGGAAGTGTCGGAAAACCTAGAGAACAGTGATGTCTAATGCAATAACAGTGGCCTACCCTCATTAACCCTTTAAGCCTTTAGAGCGACGAGCATGTAATGTCTCCTTGCAGCAGTACTGCTGAATCATTCATCTAGATAATGAGTATAAAGGAAATGATCCCTAACCTAAGAAGCTTTGATTGTTAAACAAATTCTCCTTCTCAGTGCTAAAGGAAATGTATAGAGAAGAGTGTAGAGAATATGGATACTGATGTTAAGGTGTTAAAGCTCAATTAAACTAGGGTGCAAATAAATACAACTAGGTACATGACATAAAAAGGTCATGTTTGAAGAATAAGCCCTTTATTAGTAAGAGTGCAGGAAGGTAGTTTGTCTTACTATCTTTGGTGATGTTTTCTGCTGGTAGATAATCAACTAAAGATGGGTGCCATGGAATAAAGTTTTTTAATTTCTTGCAATGTTTTCTAGGAAAGAATTCTCTGATTTGTAGAATGTGCAATTCTTCTTCAAAAAAGCTTTTTGTAATTAAACTAATCAATTGGAAATCCTTATTTGCATCAATAAACAGCTTATTGATTCAACTTTGAAATGAGAAACCAGTGGTGCAATGTAGCTACATTAAATTTTTAAAGAAATAATCTAGTGTGTTGGTAAATATGGCTTCTTATTTTTAATGAATTTGTTTAAGAGTATGATTTTAATTTTTGTTAATAAGTCTGTGGCTAATATGACATTGATTATTGGATTTTCCTCTGTTTGTTTTTACAGTTCTATTGGGATGGCAAAGGCAGCCCTAGAGGCTATAAATGGATTTAATATTTATGGAATGCAGGTTCGAATAATCTTGGAGATAATGCTGTGCAATAACACAGACTTTGTAATGACCATTAGATTAATTTATAGATGACAATAGGCATTAGTTGATGCTGACCAATGGTAAAACTTTCATGACTTTTCAATGGTGACTTATCAGTCAATGACTTTTCAATAATTGAGGTTAATTTCATTGGCAAAACACTTTCTTTTGGAAATTATAATGCTTGGATGGCTCGTTGATTGATGATTAATTGATGATTAGTTGATTGATTAATGAATTGTATGCTATGGATGAAATAATTTTTAGTTTATTGGTGCTTCTCCTTCCCATTCCAAGGCTTTTTTGTTCTCTTTCCTCCATGAAAAGCAGCCCTTCAATTAATCATATTGGCCAATAAGAGCAAATAAGAAAGAAGTCAAAACTTAGGTAATGTGAGGGAGTACCAGTAATGGGTTTTACATTTTCATCTGATTGGTTGTGAGAGTGGCATGGGATTTCTGGACCAATTGCAGGCATGATAAGGCAACGCCAATTGTAAATGCAGATCATTTTCAACACTCAATCAGTACGTACCTCAATACAAATCAGGTTGTGAAACAGTAACACCAGATTATTTACAATCTTAGGGAACCTCATCATCAGTGATCTATGTTGATCCAGATGCTCATAACAGAAACTACACCATCATGAATTCTATGCTGCCAGTAGCATCCTCATCTAAGGTTAGAGACACAGTTTTTTCTTTTTTCCACATTAAAGGTGTATGGATTGTGGCTGCTTGAGTCTGTATTAAATTCTAAATTCTATGAGATTAACTATTATGGAGGTGAGCCCACCAACTTTAACCAATCTCCTCATGGGCCAGTTTCCATGAAAATTTTGGCCAAATACTTAAATTTATGAAGGGGTTGCCAGTTATCTCCCCCCCTCCTTGTTTCCAACAAAAATAAATAAAAGAAAGAAAAATGATGCTGTCAATCGTTTTTGGATGTTCAAGGGACATCTAAACAAGAATAAATAGGCAAATTTTTATGACCAAAAAATGACTTGACAATATATAACTTATAAAAATCCAGTGTTACTTTAGAACATAAAAATTAACTCACTAGTACTCTTAACGTCGAGTCGACCGAAACCGTTGTTGCTTGCAGCTGAAAACTTTTAGTCACGTCGACAGTTAGACGTCTTAATACTTCGACCTGCAACTGTCTGTCCTGGAATCTAGAGTAACAACCTCTAGACAATCATATATCTTACTGATAATATTATTAAATTCGTGTACGTAGACAGTGTTCGAATTGTTTTCGTGAAATGTTTCTTTGTGATCAGGTGACAGATGCATCCATGTTAACAATCACTGGTTTTCCTGCATTTGCTGTCGGCGATGATTCCTTGCGCAATCTAACAAAAGAAATGGTTTTGGAATCTTTGGAGGTAATCATCGAAAACTTTTCCAGTCTTGTTTCTTTATCGTTTAGCAACACCAGACTTCATTTAAGGGTCAACTGAAAATGACATTTCATGTTATTGAGATAAGATGAAGTTTTTATTTTCGTGACGGAGGAAGATAGCCTGTCAGCCTCAGTTGGATTAGGGGGGCTATTTTTGGCTCCGTTATTTTTGTTAAATTATTTTTGGTTTAATTTATTTTTATTTCTGCAAAAAAAAGTAGGGGGGGCGGGCTAAAGCCCCTCCAGCCCCTCCAGCCCCTCCCTCTGCGTGGTCCCTGTGGATGCAATGAAGTTGGGGAAAAGAACGTAAATATGATACTATTTCTGCTCATAACTTTCCTTTTTCTACCTTGTAACTGAAAAATTGAAAATAACTGAAGATACTGCTTTCTTTGTTATTCACGTTCTGAGCAACTTCTTGCTCTGTTAACGTTTTGCAGGCATCGAAGGAAAACTAGTTCACGCAATTCTCCACTTTTTTTTCTTCTTTTGCAGGGAAACTATGGATTAAAGCGGTTCTTGCGTGATGGTTACAAAACTGTTATGGAAGACAAGAATCGCAGATATTACGAGCAGAGAGAATTACAGGTACAACATGCGTGCCTTGCGATTAGCTTTAAGTGAAAACGAATGATGTGTTTGGAACAGTGTTATGAATTAATTGATTTATCTATTTATTTTGCCAATGTTAGCCGTATTATGTCATTGTAACAATTTTAGTCAGGTTATTGAAATATTTACAGCACGAGGAATAAAGTTTCCTGCCCTCAAGATAGTGATTTACCGATTCTTATGTGTCACATATTAATTTGATGCATTTTGGTATAAATTTATGAGGTGGCTGCCCTTTATACTTATTTTGTTAGATAGAGTTTTGAGCTCGTGTAATGGAGGTTCAACTCTGCCCAGTTATCATATTCTATTACATTATATTGAATCCAACGCGTGTGTATTAAACTGAAACGTTTTCCTCTCTTCTGATATTTGACAGATATTTGATGGTATTGAAAGTGAATGGCCAATCTTCTTCATCTACCTCGCTCTGGACGGTACTGTATTTCTAAAATTTTTGTTGTATGGGTTACGTTAAATACTATTTTAGAGATTTTGCTCAAGACCTTGATCTAAAGTACAGAGTTAAATTTATCTTGAGCCTGCTTTTAAACGAGTAATTCCGACTGTGTTTATACTTTTTGTACATTGCAACATTGATTTCCAGCCCTATCCGTTGACCTTCTCTCCATGTTGTCCCGTTTCTAATGCTCCATATCTCCCATGTCACAGCCCTGTTTAAGAATGAGAAGGAAACTGCAGAGAAGTATATCAGGAAACTGCAAGATGAGTTACTGATAACCACCGACACTGGTAAGCAATATTTTTCCAGCTTTTTGTGTGGCTATTTATCCCAAAATGAACTCCATAGTACACTGGTATGAACTTTCTTTTTATTTCAAGGTTTTTCTTCTAGAGCGACAAACACGCAGCAAATAAACTACCAAAACTGTTCACGGTTACACCTTGTAACAAGTTCAAGCGCTTGCATTTACTTCTGCGTATTTTGTAAACTAGCTTACCTACGCTCCTTTTTCAGTCGTTTTTAGCTTGTGGTACGCGAAGGGTACAAACAAGTTTTTATAGGGACACCGATATGCAAATAACTCACCCAGTCGTTTTTAATCAAATCTGCTTGTTCACCGGCCTGTTTATTCGTCTAGTGTGGTGGAAATACAAGAATTGACTTATAAATTCCACAATTGACCTACGAGGTTGTAAACTTTTCTCTTTCTTTTATATTTTTTGTCTCCGTAGACGAATTTATCCCACATTGTTACTATGTGCCGAAAATGTACCTTGAAGAGGAACGGAAAAAACCACATTCTAAAGTTCGACTGCCAAGTCACAATGATGGAGATCTCTTTCTCTGGGGACAGTCGCTTCTGATCATATTGAATCTGTTAAGTAAGACTGGAAGTGTTGTATCAAAATCAAATAACTAAAGGTTATTCCACGAGTGTGCTTTTGCCATGAAATTTCTGACAAGAAATTCAATCATCTAACACGTTAACGGGAAGGAATCAAACGATCGGTCAGAAAATATCAGAAAAATTTGCTAAATGTGATTCAATTTTTTAGTTCCTCGCCGTCATAATTGCTATGCGTCAACAAGATCGTGAGGTTAAAAAAAGAAACGAAACCATCGCAATAATAGATAAAAAAAGGGGAGGTACGAGACACACCTAGAACCTCAAAGCGTTCAAAAATGATAATTTTCAGTTCGGAATAATGACTTTAGGAGGCTTTATTTGAGATGAAGCACATCAATACAACTGATTCCCGGTTTATACGTGGTGTATGACTCATATGACTCACATAAAGGCCAGGCCAAGCCAAGCGAAACAGTATCGGTGAATCATAAGATGACCCACTAGAAATGATTCATTTGTTTTTGAAGCAAAAAGAATGATTGTCGTTCAAAGAAAGGAAAAATGGAGCAAGCATGAAGAGAACACTCTTGATGTGCTTTTCGTTATTATGCGATTATTATCCTTACTATTGATGTTATTTGTGTCGTTATTGTTATTGTTATTTTTATTATCATCATCATCATTATTATCATCATCATCATTATTATTATCATTATCATTTGTGTTTTTCCTGTAGATGATGGCCTCTTGGATGTGAACGAGATCGATCCCATAGGGAGGCATTTGTCTCACTCGGCTAAAAATCGCTACGGTCACAGCAGTTATAGGTATTCATCATTTAAGGTATGTTTTCGTACAATGTTTGATATTAAAAATGTCGTTAAACCTGACCTATCTAATCGTACAGTGCTGAGGAAAATATCAATGGTTATAGCTATGAAAATGTGCGTGCAACTACGTGTATGAGTTAAACTTTTGCTTAAACAATTTTCCAATTTTGGCAAGCATGACAAACTGAACATTAGGAAAATAGTATATTTTTTCTGGTGCATTCAGAAAAAAAAAAAGTTTCGCGTATTTTTTTTTTTGGCTACTTTCCTTCTTCTAACTCTTATGTGTCTTTTCAAGGTTGCTGACTCAGATCTGGTTGTTCAAGTCTCCCTGATTGCGGAAAGCAGAAAGTAAGAATTTTTCAAACTTTCTTGATTCTCTAAGATTTACCATCTCCTTCTACATCATCAGCGCGCAACAGCATCACATATCGACATTCTTATCATGGTAGTATGAAGGAAGTTTGCCATCACTGACCTAGTTAAACGATCTAGCCTACCACGGGTAGCGTTCAGCCCAGTGGTAAAGCATCCGAAGTACTCATTGGAAGGTCGTTGGTACGACTCCTGTTTGGAGCACTTGGAATTCTTTTTTTCCGAGTATGCCTTCGGAAATCACTGAAAAACATTATCGTTCACTTTCTTGATGGTTTTTAACCTTGATAAATTTTACCTGGCATCAGACCAGAAACAGCCGACTGGCTTTGGTGTTTGTTAAATGGACACTGTGTAGTTCAGTAATACTCAGTCTAATCTTTGTTTCAACTCCCTTACGGTGCGATGCAAAGTTAAAAAACTCTGTTTTCAAATCGTTGCTAGCGGTTTGTATTTTTGTTGCAAAATCGAACATCTAAACGGTCTAAGCAAGAGAAGAGAGTTTGCGTAAAATTCGGTGATGTTTAATATTTCTTTTTCCTGACATTTCAGCTTACAAGCTTCTTTGGCAACATTTGGTATTGAGACGCAGACACCACAACAGATTGAGCCAATACAGATATGGCCGCCATCAGAACTAGTGAAGGTAAAAAGACGTGTTTAATTAATACTAGCCCTAGGTTACATTGGCTGATTGAGCCAATACAGATATGGCCGCCATCAGAACTAGTGAAGGTAAAAAGACGTGTTTAATTAATACTAGCCCTAAGTTACATTGGCTGATTGAGCCAATACAGATATGGCCGCCATCAGAACTGGTGAAGGTAAAAAGACGTGTTCAATCAATACTAGCCTAGGTTACATTGGCTCCTCTTTTTTTAAAGAAATTCAGGGCGAAATAATACCCAGGTAAAGCACAATTTATGGAGAAATTTAGAAGACAGCTGACCGCAGCGAACTTGTAGCTGTGTATGTAACGTGTAGCAGCCAGTGAAAACAAGTGATGTCTCGTGTCAGTTGTGAATTTGTTTTTTCTCCTGTAGGCGTACAAACGCCTTGGTGTCAATCGTAAACTTGGGTTGACTGGTCGACCGACGAGACCCATAGGAAGTCTGGGAACTAGTAAGGTATGAGTACACCTCAACTTGCATCCTTTGAATTTATACCTTAAACCAAGTGTCACGTTAAAGGCCCGTGAGTATGTCTCCATAAAAATGCCTTGAAATGGCCGGAAAAAAGAAGTGACTTTTCGAAACGTCTTAAAATAACAACTGGGACGATGATACACCAAGAAGGAATTGATGATGTAACACTGTATCTTATTGCCACAGATCTACCGTATCATGGGTAAAACAGTGGTAACATATCCTAAGCTTCTGGACGAAACTGATTTCTATATGGCTCTGGACATGTCTCTTCTCATTGACGAAATAAAGGTAACCAGAGGAAAGAACTTCAAGTGCATAGAGCTTATTAAAAGTACTTCTTACCATACTAGTATGCTTTGTAGTCGGTATCGCGGCAAAACTACTCTTAAGAGAAATGGTGGTCTTTTTTATGATAGATTTATCGAATAGTTTGATTGAGGAAGATGACTTCCTCTTATCTCGAGCGTGGGACATAGTTAAAAGCGCCTGTGTCTCCATAAGGAATGCAACTCAGACATGCTGATTCCGCACTCTGACTCATTTCTATGCTCATGTTAGAGTCTTTTTTATTGTTTTCACGGACATGACGGTTTCCGTCGCCCTATCTTTCAGACGAATTTAGCCTTAGTGCGGAACAATTGGAACATGAAAGGAAGACCAACACTGTGCCTTTTACTGCGAGAAAAAAACTTACGGTAAGGAAAGGAACATCAATAACAACAACAATGAGTTGTAACCCCCAATGAAAGGCAAAAGAGAATGAAAGGGAGGAACTTTCTTGTCCCTAATCGAGCGTGCTTGGGGTGCTTCATCTTTTCTCTTTCTCTTCATATTAACATTAGTCAGTAGATGTTCAACATAAAAGGCAAAAAAGTTTAAACCTCACGAATAATTTATACACTGCTTGAAGGAAGTTTACACTAGAGAAAAACTTCTCCGGCCTAAAACTGTCCGAAAAATGTTTGATTTGTGAGTCATTGTTTTTCTTTTGTAATTTTATTCAGGGGCAAGCAATTTCAGGAGACTCTAGAGCTGTTAGCTTCATTTAAAAGAGGATATTGTGGAGGAGTGAAAATCAAACTTGGCAGACTTCAGGTGCGGCATTTTGTTTAAGTTCAATTGTTTCAAAGTTCTTTTCAAAAACGGTTGATTCAAATGTGGTCTTGTGCTTTATACAGACTATGGTGTCTACAGCTGCTATTGATCATCTGGACTTTCTTCAAGCTGAAAGCGATGTCAACAGGTATTTATGTTATTTTCTATAGACAATTAGTTCGGTTGAAACAGGGGAAAAAAAAGAATCACGCCATTTATCACGTGATTGTACTGCGAGTCATCCAGTAAAATCACCTCGGCCTATCCTCTACAGCTTTATCGGGCTCAAAGAAGTTTGCAAACAGTCTTTCACGTCACTGAAACCCTGCTCTTTCTATTTTTCACTCGGCTATAGTGAATGCTTTTGAAATGCGGTTAAATGGTTTAGATTACAATGGAGAAGTCGTTTATGTGTCTATATTCTGGAAAAGTAAAATTATATGGGCAGGTTTTTTTTGGGTTAGTTCAGAGCCTTTCAGACCATTTAGGTTTTTCAACTGAAAAATGTGCCGTTTATATGGCTCTACACAAATATTTAGCTCTTGTTTTTTTATTCTTTCTACAATTATTTTTTCGCTTATTTTCAGTGAACTGGACGATACCGATGGAGGTTTGGACCAAGCGCGTGTCAAGGAGAAGGAAAGCGTAGATTCCAATCCCCCTACACCCGGTTCGTCCGAGGGGCATAGACTAAGTCATACCGTGCGGATGAGTCGCTCCATGACATTGAGTGTCGAGGATGAAGATCATCAAGTTGATGAGGCGGACGGAAAGTAAGTCTCTCCTGCTCATGCTCTCATCTGGAACATTATGAGGAAGTGTTTTCATGTGGGGGGTCGAAAGAGAAGAAAGAATTGCACTTCGCCCTCTAATTAGTTCCGCCCTTTTTGTAGCTCCAGAGATCTGGTGACGAAATCACGGGAATCGCTGCTGGCCGAGCTGCAAGACAAGCCAAGCGTCGACAGGCAGATGATGATATTGCAAGAGCTGGTGAAACGAGAAGGGGAGGATTTCCAAACCCCTGATGGTTCACTCAAAGACATGGTCGACCTTCTCTATCAGAAGGCTGCTTACGATCGTAAATGGTCAGCGGTGAGACGGGGAGCTGGAGTGCTCAAGAAATTAGTGGACAGTCTTGCGCCCGGGATCACTACAATACTTGTCAGCGGTAAAGTGGTAAGATGACATCATCATGTGACCAAGCTCGCGCTGTTAGAGAATGAGAAGGGTCAGATGATACAATCGAGCACAACGAGGTCCAAAGGATAACCTCCTTTTGAAGTTTGCTGTGGGTTGTTTTCGCATTTCTCGACGTCTTGGAATCGAGCTTTGCGGCCAAAACGATTGTGAGAATTTAAATATCTATCTATCAGGAAATACGCCACTAGGCACATATACTGAGTTTGAAAGGAATGCTCGCTCGAACCAGAAATGTATGGTCTCATTTGACTCGTGTGGAGTGCATGTAAAATAAGGTTGCTTGCTCCCGAAGGAAAATGACATGGTTGTCTTCATTTTGTGCTAATTTTCTTTTTATCTCGTTCACGCCAGGTGACCATCGGTGTGTTCGGACACGAGGAGAAAGTCATATACGAACCACTCACACCTGCAGCTATTCAGGTAAACAATTGGCTCAGAATTTAGTAGACCATCCTCCATCCTCCATTTTTACTGAAAGTAGGCTATCGATAGTGAGAAAAAATTGCTAATTCAGCGTAATTCCGGCCTAGAGAAGCAACTACCTTGGGGGTGCCTGCGTAACAACACTAAGATAGTTTGTGGGGATTCTCAACAGTAGAGGTTAAATTTCCACTTCTTACAACAAAATGCCTTATTAGCTGATGTAAGGAGTTCTCTCTCTTCTCTTTTCAACAGAAAATCTTGTATTCCTTCTGTTCTCCTCATGATGTCAGAGAGGCAGTACTACAGCAAGAGGTCAGCGGGAAGCAAGTTGTTTCGTTTCCAGGGTTCACATCTCTTGCAAAGTTGAGAGTGTGCCATGGAACTACAATCATTGATAAATTATTGAAACAACCTCGTCATGGTTGTGTTTAGATCCCTTCCTTTCACCACCTACGAATTACGTTTTCAGAACAGAGCAATGTCTTTCTTTGGTTCGTTGAGCTAACGAAAGGGGATGGGAATGATGTCGGTTCGACTTTTGTACCTGATTGTGAGTTGGGGGATGTGAAATTTTTTCTTTATTCATATAGTTTGTTCTTCCTTCAGATGGTTCTCTATTTGGCTGCATTTGTAGCCACTATGCCGAATGTTTTTGAAGGCATGTTAAAGATAAGAATAGGGTAGGTAACTTTATTTTCCCTGTGCTGCAGAAAAAGTAATTCAAACGCTAAGTAGCATGTATTACAGAAGACAACCTGATTTGCCAGTAACTTTGTTAACTCCATAACGCCTAGGATCTATATCAAAATTCTCCCTTTCATCTGTTATACCTTTTACTGGATAAGGTATCAGCATTTCAAGGTGTTGGTTTTGTGGAATTCACTTCTGTAAACATAGGGTTTGAGACATCGTGTAAACTTAGTGTATCACGTTGTGGTTGTGTCCTTGCCGTATCTGTGACCTGTATATTCACGGCGTGTTCTTGTGTCATCTCTGTTTTGATGTAAAAGATACCTAATCTTTCGACTCGACTTTCCTTTGTCTACACATAAGTCTTCAGCGATTCTTTCAACTATTTGGTGAGTTAATAGAGTACAAATTTAGCAACATCAACCTGTTTTTGAAATAACTTTCCTTGTCATCCTCAGTTGGATTATCGAAGCAATGAAACAAAGGTTAGCCAGCAGAGGACTTGGGGTAAGAATGATTACTGTTGATTGAATTAGCTTTGGGTCCATTGTGAAGAAACGTTTTTCCTTTGCTTGGAGGTTATTACTTTGGACTCCTTCTCGAAAGGGTTTTGATTCAAGCCCTTCCCAAAATTATTGTGTTTTCTTTGTGGACAAAGTCTTTACTCTCACAGTACTTCTTTTCAGCCTGAGGTACTCATGGTTACCGAAACCTTGTATGGACTGGCATCGTCCTGGGGGTTGTGAGAGGGCGGGGGAAGGGGAAAAGTACTTCTCTTAGTCGCTTCTTGCTACTGATACCAGGGTAACTTCCTGTTCAAAGGGTGGAAATTCGCTGGATGAATATCTATCCGATGGATGGATAATGCCGTAAGTTTTGTCAACGCATCTGTTGGATAGCGATGTATCCGTTGCAGGATGTCTCTTGGCTTAATAGCTTCCTTCACCTTAAACTTGTTACACTTATTGTTCAGAAAAGCTTTTTTCCAGTTGTAATGGTTCAAATATGTTCTCTTTGGTTTTCAGTCTCTGTACGCTAAATCTCCAAGCGATGTGAAGGAACTGCTCAAGATTGTCCTTACTTCTAAAGGAAAACTCCACGGACAAGACATTGCACCGAGGTATGTCTCCTCATAACTTTCAACATCTCTCAATTATTATATAATTTGGGCCGCTTCTCTATCTTTTATTAATGAAAAAGAAACCGATCGAGCGGTTTTCGCTTCGGAACTAAAGATTCGGATTTGAGCTTTCGCCGATGTCATTGTGTTGTGTTCCCGAGAACGGAGCTTTTCTCAGTGTGCCATGTAATTTGAGTTAAGATCCGGCGCGAGCCATCAGGTGAATGTGATGACTTTAGTTCTCTTATTTGTTATAGGACTCCCTTACAGAATCGTCAGCTGGATGGTGCCGTGCATCGAGTACCACCTGGGTTTTATGACAAAGGTAAGAACTCAATAGAAGTGTAAATTTTTGTTCGCTTCGACTTCCGCTTTTCGACATCTTTTAGTAAGGTTGATAAAAAAATTATATATGTTTATTATCGTATCTGGAAAAATATAAAATGACTAATGAAGATATTTTTTGCTATCTAGTATGGAGTATACTGTTCAAGGCTCCCGAGGGAATCAAAGTGTCTAACCATACCTTATTACAAGTGAGTGACTCTCTTCTTTCGTTTTTCCACCTAAGGAGAGTTTAGCACAAGCTATGGACACATTCACTTGTGCTGTTACATCACCAGAAACTCACCGAAAACCAAAAATGAAAGTATTGGCACGCGTCCTAAAGGAATTTGACATTTACCATGTATTCATTCTTTTGCGAAACAATCTTAACAAAACGGCCGTAAACCAGGGGCTTTATTGGTATTGATGTTAGTGTACTAACTTTCTCTTCAAAATGTTCTGCTCTCTTGCGATGGACGTTGGCAACAGCTTGTTACTTACGGTGAATGATGGAAACTATCCTGGCAAGCTTTCGATCCCTTTAAGAAAATAATGTCAATTAGAAAAATTGTCCTTTTGGCAGTAAAAGTGAGAAAAGTAAATCGCAGTCATGGTTGATGTGCGAAACTGTTTGCGGGTCAAATATTCAAGGTGACAACGTTTTTTTTCAAATCAAATGAGGTTGAGGGTGTTTACCCATTGGTTCATTAAGGAAAGTACAGGATACCGCTGACCTTTTCCTGTATAAATTTGTCTTGCAGCTTCCCACAATATCAGATATGACTAAACGTGAAAGGAATTTTCAGCTGAAGGTGGAAGAACTTTTGAGCGACATATCAAACCCGGAATACAGACAGACAGTCGTGGAGGTATCATTTTTTATATTCATACTTCAATTGAGGGATATACGGTAACTTCTATTAGTGAATAAGTTGGACTCCAGGTTGATAGGTCTGGGTTCGAGTCCTCGCCGGTTAATTATTTCGTGCATGCTCTTTGTATCTCTCGTAACTCACAGAGTGTCCCTTCCCACCAAGAAGTATGAATGGGCACCAGACCCCTGCCAGGGAAACTTGATGAACTGTTAGGGTGAGGTGGTACTGTGCGTGGTCTCAACAACTTGTCCGAGAAGGAAAATAATTCTTCCAGCCGCATTCTGCTAAAAACCGGGATAAACTCAGGCAGCTATAGGCCACGAGGTCCGTAAGACTAAGCACTATTACATCGGGAGTTGTTAATGGTAAATGAAATTTAAAGTGCACGTTTTGGTATTGAGCTCATTTGCAGTCATTTCTCTCTTCAGCTACTTGTCGTGCTTGCTACAATTCTTGAACGAAACCCTGAGGTGGAGTTGAGTCAGTGCATCAATTTAGACGAGGTAACCTGTCTTAGTTAGAGTCGCGATTTGAACCGAAGAGAACGAACATAAATGAAAGAGAAATGAGATGAAAGAACCATTCAAACGAACGAAAATATACATTTAGCGATCCAATTGCTTAATACTAGTAAATACCAACAGTAGTAGATTATTTTCACGAGCTTGAAAGTGTCTTGAAATCAAATAATTCAGTCTCTCTTGTTTGATGTATTGAATATTCCAGTCGGGACTTGACGATATATATGTAAGTTTAAGAATCCCCTACAATCTCTTGTTTGGATATATTTACATAATAATGAAATAATAATAATGTTTATTTCTTATATTGCGCAGTCTAGCATGCGATAAAGATATGATCGAGTGCGCATTACAACACTAAAATCTTAAAGTAATAAATGGCTAGTCCAAATAATGATAATAATAATAATAATTTACAATTTTCGGAAAACAATAAAAGTAGAATATGAGTTAATAAAAGAACTAATAAAAAGCTAATTTAAATATAATTTAAATAAATTTACATATTCCCATGTGACCTATCTTATTTTTTCACACAGCTTGTGGACGAAGCTCTTGAACTTTTTGCGAGTGAATTGGGTTCAGAAAATGATCAGGTAAGTTGGATTTAATACAAATTAATCTGTTTTTTAACTACTTCTTACTGTATCCTTCGAATTCAATGAAATTTTAGAATTTGAATTGTATTTCACACAATTTTATTCGCCCTCTTACTGCGAAATGCGAAGAAAACCAGAGACCAATTTTACAACACACCACGTGACGGACAAGGAGGCACCACGACTTACCTGACAAGGGCCGTCGTCAACAAACTCCTGAAAGGGAACGCGTGTGTATCATCGAACTGCTATGTGAGCTAATGGATGAAGGCCCCACAAGTGTCCTGTAACAAAGGTTTGGTTGGACCAATTGGGGCCCAAGGCAGATAAGGCGACTTTCGCCTTACATGACATGGCAACCTTCCGACACGCGGAAGGTCGAATTCTTTCTAATATGCCAACAGAGCGAAAATGTATCATTCTCAAGGTGTTGATATTGCCGATGAGAAACCAACTTCGTGTTGGGGAATAAACAAAGGGGCACATCGAAATACCGAATTCTTTATGTCAACTTTTTTCCAAATGTCAAGGGTCTCGTCGTGTTTTGCCTAGTAAAAGATGAAAAATAAGAGTTTTCGCATGGAACGCCACATGGGAAAATTTTAATTCACTGTATGTAAGATGAGTCTAACTTTTTTTGTGGATCTCCCAATACGGAAGAGATCGAAAATAGCTTCAAAGTGATTCCTGTTAGGGTGCGGCCTTTGGGTCTGCAGGTGCGAGTTGGGAGCTGGAGAGTTGTATTTTTAATATAACTCCCTCTTGTTACAATGTATACGTTTTTCAGAAAGGAAGTGACCAATTGGGATGGAAATTACTTCGTGTTTTAATATAAGTTCCCTTTACACGAAAAGGAACTTACGAATGGAAACTTAAGAAGGAAAATTTTTTTGTTGTCTTCGTTACATACATCAGCAAATATAAGGATTTGGTAGGAAGTGCCACTGTTTTGTATTGATAGAAGATCAAGACATCTCATTATTAACTTTAAAAAAGTTACCAGACAATAGGCTTATTTTATTGACACAGAATTAATACATTGGAACAAACATTTTTTATTAATTTTTTTGTGATCAATGGTGTAAACTGAACAGTAGCAAAATAAAGCAATAATTCAACAGCTGTTTCTTTATCAAGTCGTTTGCGCTGCTGATTTCCTTTTCGTTTCAAAGTCTATCACCTGACAAAAGAAAAAAAAAATTAAATTTGAACAAAGAGAATGCTTGAATGAAGATTATCCTTATATCCTTTCCGAAAGAGACTCCCCAATTTCTGCCCGAAATACTTTACTGAAGTGTTTCGAATGTCGTTCACAGAGCGTCCTCCCGAAAGACGATCCCAAAGAGGAACACAAGGTGCCATCTTGGAATAAATTCCGAACAAGGCATCTAAGGTGTCCCAGATTGCGCGTCCAAACTGGTTTCGCCAATGCGATATAAAATTACCTCCAGAAATTTATTTCCCAAAGGTGCTCAATTTCCTCACCAGGGCGTTCCCAACAAGTGTTTCAGAATTGCTTGCTCAAAGGAAATCAAATGTTTTAAGGATTGCGCTGGAACTCAAGTAAAGCTACACTGAAGCTCATACAAAACTGGTAACTGTCTGCGCCCGACTGTGAAGACTAAGCTCACATTGCGGCCATTTAAATAAATGAATGTTCCCTTCTATGTTAATACCTGTTGGACGTTACTCTTGGCTAGTCTTTTCATTTCGTCGTTTAGACCATGAGACGAACGGAGATCCTGTACGAATAAAAAATCCTTTGATGAGGATCAACGCAGTTTCTTTTCTTTGAAAATTAATCATTTGAAAAGTCGACCCTCTATACTTCTTCGCTCCTTATCTATAAATTGTAACGTGCAAATGTTCAATTATGACTCAACTAGTATTGAGTACTTTTTTGTTTTGTTTTGCTTTGTTTTTTTGGAGAGGGGGTGCATGAAGGTTATCATAGCAACACAACAGCCTATGAGAAACACCCCCCTCCCCCGTTCCAATCTTCGCTTAGAGCACTATTCGAAGTAGTGTCGTACAACCAAAACCAAAGTAACTTCTCTAACAATTGACTTGCATGGCTTTTTTGGCAGGTTACAATTCTGTTGTTAACAGAAAGTTGAAGCCTTATTACTGTCCACATGTGTAATAAAGGATAAATCGGTGTGTACCTTTAGCAAACCTTTTTTCCTTACCATCGGTATGCCTTACCTTGAGGAAACTTTTACATAGGGAATATAATCTTCCTGTACATGATTCGTAGAATGGGTGACTAGAATCGATTCCGTTGCCTTCAAGCGTATTTTGGACAACTTGCCGGAGGCGCTACAAAAGAAGCACAACCAAATAGTCAAAATATCTTTTTTTTTCTTCTATGGTTACTTTTATAACATTTCATTTTTCTTGGGAGCGGGGTTCTACTGAGGATGACAATTTTTTGAGTATGTAGCGGATTTCGACTCAGTAGTTCCTAAGGCTAGACGCAAAAAAATCGCGAGATAAAGAAGAAAGAAAAAAGAGAAGAGAAAAAATAAAACAAGGAGGGAAATTTAGATGACATTTGAACCGCTCCTTATTCAAAACTGGCGTCCGTTCTGAGTCTCTCAGTATACCAGAGGATGATGCGTCACAACGGAGACAGGAATATTATTCAGTTTATCAATGCTGACTTCAAATTCCCCACGTGAACCTTATTTTATTTTTTTACTTACTCTCTTATGTCTCTCTGAACGAGTTTCTTTCTTCTTGACATCATTTTCATCACTGGCTTTACCCTCTACAGAGCAAAAACGGAGAGGAAGAAATTAACAATAAAATACATACGAAGCAACGCAATGTGAGAAACAATAATACTACTTACCCCCTCCCCTCCCCTCCCCCCCCCCCGCCGTTGTTTCCGCTGTTTTTTCACATTTTTATTAACCCTTTGCGCCTCGAGTGACAAAAAAATCATGTTAACCCCAATCATGACCAAAAGTCCTTGGACGGAAAGAAACATCTATATTTAAAATTCATAATTCTTCGGAAATTTTTTATTCTGTCTCTCCTTTCCTCCAACGTAATGTTGAAATTATTGCAGCTTTGATACCTAAACGGAGCCGTTGGAGGGAGAGTCGTTGAACCTTTGATGACCAGACAATAAGATAGTAGAGAGACTTAAGGCTGGATGAATTGAAGACTTAACAAAATACCCTCCACATTTGCATCCTCCCTTTTTCTTTTCTTTGCAACTGTTGGCGCTTTTACAATGACTGGTGACTTCTTCTTCAGTGACCTCGAGGAACTAGAATGAAGCGGGAACAAACAAAGCTGATTCAAAACCATAACGATTAGTTCAGCACGCACTTTATTTATCAAATATATTCCATGTTCTCGCACGTCTATCCATTAGTAGATCACAGATGACGTTAAAAATGTAGTAAAAACAAGAGGCACACGAAGAACAGGCGAGTGTGTCACTGAATGTTATTACCACATTTTGACGTATTCTGTGATGTCACTGAACAAACCCACGGCAACACGGAATCTATTCGTTTCATATGACAAAGAAGCATAAAAAGTGTTAGTGGTTACGTCATCTACGCGTCTGTCACCCAATAGATCATAGCACCTCTTAAAGACCATGATCTAACCTTCCAATCAAAGCAGCAGGTTTCTTTCCATTTCTTATAGTCGCTGTTCGACTCAGAGGTACAGTGAGCTTCGCCAAACTAGCTTTGCTGCCCTTCTTCGCTGCATTGGTAACAGCACGAGTGCAGCGGGTTTCCCGTGTCTTGTGTTCTGTTAGCACACACGATGATAATGTCTCGTTTTTCACGAGCGAGGACTGAAGACGTGAAAGCTGCAGGTCTTTAGAAATGGCTTCACGGACATCCAGGCAATATCTGGCATGAACATGTTACAAAAATAAAAGCAAGATCAGCTGGATTCTCTTCACTGGAATAATTTCATATAAAAAAACAGGGATGCCTTCGAGAGAAGATCGATCGAAATACTGCATCCGGAAATCAAACGTTAACAACAATTACAATAACAAAGAAAGTTATTTTATCTCTAAGCTTCAAAATATGTTGAAACGGACAAATGCTCAAGACATTTACAAAAACTGCAACCTGGTCGTTGCAATGGCCTTCTCCGTTCAATCGAATTTTTCCTTCAATGCTGTGTCTAACCTTTTTACCCCCTAACATCAGTATACATATTCTCCATACTGTTCTCTATACATTTCTCATGGTGCTGACGAGGAGAATTTGTTTAACCATCAGTTTACATATTCTCCATACTGTTCTCCATACATTTCTCATGGTGCCGACAAGGAGAATTTGTTTAACCATCAGTATACATATTCTCCATACTGTTCTCTATACATTTCTCATGGTGCTGACGAGGAGAATTTGTTTAACCATCAGTTTACATATTCTCCATACTGTTCTCCATACATTTCTCATGGTGCCGACAAGGAGAATTTGTTTAACCATCAGTTTACATATTCTCCATACTGTTCTCCATACATTTCTCATGGTGCCGACAAGGAGAATTTGTTTAACCATCAGTATACATATTCTCCATACTGTTCTCTATACATTTCTCATGGTGCTGACGAGGAGAATTTGTTTAACCATCAGTTTACATATTCTCCATACTGTTCTCCATACATTTCTCATGGTGCCGACAAGGAGAATTTGTTTAACCATCAGTTTACATATCGAATTTTTCCTTCAATGCTGTGTCTAACCTTTTTACCCCCTAACATCAGTATACATATTCTCCATACTGTTCTCCATACATTTCCTAAGTCACTGACAAGGAGAATTTGTTTAACCATCAGTATACATATTCTCCATACTGTTCTCTATACATTTCTCATGGTGCTGACGAGGAGAATTTGTTTAACCATCAGTTTACATATTCTCCATACTGTTCTCCATACATTTCTCATGGTGCCGACAAGGAGAATTTGTTTAACCATCAGTTTACATATTCTCCATACTGTTCTCCATACATTTCCTAAGTCACTGACAAGGAGAATTTGTTTAACCATCAGTTTACATATTCTCCATACTGTTCTCCATACATTTCTCACGGTGCTGATAAGGAGAATTCGTCCAACGATCAAGAACTCCTCTAGTTGGTGATCATTCTCTTTATTCTCATGACCTTAATGTTTGATTCAGGAGTGATATTGTAGGGAGAAATTAGATGCTAGTCACTCTTAGAGGTAAAAAGATTAAGGAAACCTACTCAATGCCGTGGTATGATGCCTCAAGGGCTTCTGGGTAACATTTTCCCCTCACTTCTTCAATACCTGTGGAACACATGTGAAATTTAATCAATTACTACAATGCTACCTTCTCGTTCATTGTGTAGAAATCCATCTTTCCCTCTTTAGGCGGACCCTTTTCATTTGACGCTCTCTTACGAAGGGAAAGAAACTCTACCGCTGTTCACATGTAATTGCTTTCCCATCACATATGCGGGAACTGCGGGCGACACAATACGACTGTATCCTGTTCTGTTCGCGCACAACACCATTAAGGCGTTTATCCCTTCAAAGAACTGACGATCATGAGCGATGGACTTGATAATCCA
The DNA here is from genome assembly GCF_964200805.1 of Pocillopora damicornis. Classification (NCBI taxonomy): domain Eukaryota; kingdom Metazoa; phylum Cnidaria; class Anthozoa; order Scleractinia; family Pocilloporidae; genus Pocillopora; species Pocillopora damicornis. The sequence continues at coordinate 8,351,030 of NC_142672.1, forward strand.
TAAAGCGGAATTGCTACTTCAACTGTGGGGCGGCAGTTTCGAATTAAGCGTCGAACGTAATCCGGGATTGTTTTGGTTTTGCTTTGGCTTTACTTTGCTTTGTGATTGGTCATCGAAACTCCCGTCACATTTTCCACCAATCAGATTCAAAACTAACACTAATCGCGTCTTAATCCCGTGCTTTAGAAAATTCGCATGTTCAAACTTTGAGTTTCATTGGCTACTTGTGATAATTTCCTTCGTTCTGATTGGCTGTTGTGATCACTTTGGTTTTAGTTTTAACGTCACTCAATCGAAATATGCATTAAATAGACACTTCTTAGTCAAAGACAGCCCAATAAGGTAAAACGATTACACGAAAAAACAAAAGAACAAACGAACTAAACACGTTGCAAAGACTTACTTCCTCTTTCTATTTGGACATGCCTACCACTTGAGCTCTGCTCCTAATACACAGAGTTGTAACAATTGTTATTGAAATTTACATTAATTAGATTAGTTAACTGCAGAAGAGAGAATTGATAACAATGGGGCAACACAGCCCTTCCATGGCGGTAAGTCATGCCGCATAGCTGAACGTTGCCTTTCCAATTTACGTTGAGATGCCATTTCATTAACTTAGCACGTTAACCTTGATTTCAGGGCTTTTCCCTCTGCAGTTGAAGGATGAAGCGCTAGAGGTATTAGGTTGCCATTGTTTTTGCTTTAATTCTTTAGCATCGCACACACGAAAAAAAGTCACAAATATCTCTAATTTACAAAAAATGCTCATTTTTCCATATCACAAACGGCTAAGGGGCAGACAGCATATATATTTCTATTTGCCATTCGCGTCGAGGTATTTTTAATACTCCCTATGTTATCTTATCGTCTTACCCTGGGCTCAAGACGAACAAGATCACTTCTCGCGGGTGTTCCATCCCTACGAAACTTCTCCAAAATGTCTGAAATGCTCAGCGATGACACTAAAAACCACATGAGAAAAGTAATAGGAAAATGTGTAAAAGAAGTGTCAAGGTGGACGAGCGTGTTAGGAAAATTCAACTGGTAAAAATAAGTTAAAAACACAAAAAAGTGAAATATATCGTTTGCACGCACTTCTTCATGCAATCGGGTGAAAGCAGCTTTAAACAATCTAACGATTGAAATAATTTTTGATTAATCTTGCAACTTTTCTTAGCATTACGTTCAATTAAAGTTATGATTGTTCCCTGATATTCTTAAAAGCTCTTATAGATAGAGAAAGATGTTTTTCGTCTTTTCACGAGCGTGGGACAAAGAAAACAATCTCCATGAGGAATCGAACCTCAGATCTTCGGATTCCGCGCTCCGATGCTCTACCACTGAGCCACAGAGACTCTACGGTGATCGCACTCACACAATTTTAGTTAAGGGTAAGAGAGACAAGGCCACAATAATGACCTACCTGATGCTAACAACGGATAATTTTTAGTTGACTCGTCCGCGACGGAATCGTTTACCCTATACAATGACACAAACATAGGATAAAGTCTCTTGACGAGGGTACATCAAAATTATTGTGAAAAGCTGTTGAAAGAGAAATACGCTCCAGACACCATATACATCTTTAAATTAAAAAAAAAGTCCAAAATCGGTAAGAACGGCAAGGATGATTTTATGATATAATTTTCATTAAAGTTACCTTGCATTCGGATCATTTTTGACAAGCCAAGCTCTCTCAGGCCATTTGCTTGGAGACAACGATAATTCTATGAAAGTGACACAAAAATATGATGACAACTATTGAGAGCAAGCCAATTTCCCACGACAAGAATAAAACAAAACATTCAGATTCATACAAATCAGCAAACAAAGCTTTAAGCTGGTTTAGTGAAACACAGGGTGGATGTTGACATGACAGTAAGGTATGAGTAGTCTGAGTGTTTCATAGTGTGGTCCCTCCAGTCGTTTGAAAAATGTTAGCTATGCCCTTGGAAAGTGCACGCTCAAGCAATAACCGAGAAACGATCAAGCTAAGACTAAATCCTCCATAGACCTTACTCCTCAAGGAATATTGTTTAATTCAGTACAGATTACCTCTTTTTTAGGAGACCCAATAAGAATTTAGTCCTTTTAGTCCCCAATCCCTTGTTATAAATCCCGCTTACGCGGATATCACATGTGGCGTTTTTGCGTCAGAAACCTTCACGAAACTCGCAAAAAAAACATTGGTCTAAAATAACTTGAGAGGGTAACCCTGCGAATAACGCTTACGCGAGGAGTTCAGTCTCATAGCTTTATCCTCTCTTGTCAGAACTAAACACCACATTTTGAGCGACGGAAACAAATGAAGTCACTTTTCACCTGAGACGTCTAGAGGCAAAACATTTCTATCGACAGGTTCCAGTTCATGTTCTTTCCAACCCAGTCTGCAATACCACAACATAATAACCTTGTTGACCTAACTAGATAACTGGTCGAAATAAATTATGGCTTACTTCTTCTTGCTTTGCAGTGATCATGTATCACATAAATTGAGGGGCAAAGGATGCAAATCCAAATACTTTAGATAGACTTTGGGCTCAAATTAGCATTTCGAATTGGAATCCAATTAAGGAAAACTGTCAAACAGAGATAAGACAGAACTAGAGTTTTAAGGCAACTTGTTTGGAAAAGGACTACACGAAGCCCTTGATGAAGGAATGTGGCATGACAGCTTCAAATTACAGCTGCATGTGTAGCCAGTGTAGGAAGACAAGACGAGACTCGAATATCTCAGCTGCGCAGGTGAGAGTATCGCATGGTACAGTCACCTTTTAAACATAATGTTATCTACACTAATACATCGGTTACTTTTTCTCCTTTAAGAACTGCCGCTTAGTCGAAGTTGTTTTATCAACGATGTTACACCCTGAGTGAGTCGAAAACAGATCATCTGAATTTTCTGCCAAAAAAAAGAATAAATGTTATTATATGTTTTCGTTTAAAATGAATTTCACGTCAAAATTATTTCACACCAGTTTGATTTGGTTATTCCGTTGTTCCAAGAAAATAACAGGGGTACCGACATAACGAAAATTACAAATCAAGGAAGTTTGCGATCACTTTAAACCTGAAACATAAACTTCCACTCACTGTTCGAGGGATGATCTTATCAGCGGATTACTTGATGATAGCTCCCTAAAAAGACCGTCGGAGATAAAGGACTTCAATTTATCACAGTCCTACGTGACCCTTTTTATAAAGGCTAAAGTGAGAGTAAGCTCTAACTTTTAGGCGCTCTCATGAAGAAGATTTGAGGCAGCACATTCTTCGCTCTATTCTGCTTTGCGAGGCCTGACCCTTCAGACACTTACGCAACTCCTTTTGCAGCTCTTGCAAGAGAACTTCAGTCAAGTTTTGTTCCGTTTCAATGAAACTCTCTGACAGTTCTGGAAATTTTAAGGGCCCGCCAACTACAAAAAAGATGAAATTGATACAACAAGAGCCACTTAAATTAGTATTCACTCTGGGAAAGAGTCTCTCTTCTAATTAATTGGAAGTAAAAGAAAACGCGAGTGGAGCAAGTTAGTACGTTAGCTCGTTCTAAGAGCACAGGACTACCGTGCGGAAAGCCGAGAGTTCAATCCTTAGACCAGACCAACACTCAGGGTCCATCAACACTCAGGTGAACCATCCTAGATCCTTCTCGGTTTATTTCCTCTGTTTCAAAAATAATATTCTGAATTTCGTTCTGCACGGCACAAAAAAAGAACACAATATGGTTCCTAAGCTACACAAAATGAAAGAGAGGCAAAACACGTTGATTCTGTTTTGCGATGTTTCCAACAAAAGTTAAGCCACAAAAACCAACAAACAAAGAACAACTGTTACTTCAAATTATTCTAGGTACTTGAAGGACATGTTTCCACATATCTTACCCTTTTGATCATTAGAGATGAGGAATGAAGATTGGATTGAGGACAGCTCCTTATGGATCCAGCCATTTAGATCTTCTGGTCTTCTCAGAACATATAAGCTCAATTCTTTTTCAGCAGAACCGCATACGAGACACAACCGCCTGCAAGACTCTGTCAGATCTTCATCTCCAGTATTACCATCAAGTCTGTTGGTAACTGAAGCTAATACAGAAAAAGCAGTGGATTCAGACTGGTGGTTGGTGTCTTTCTGAGTGGCGCACAGTTCCTTCAAGGGTATTTGAGATAAAGAGTCGAAAGTAATCGAGGATTGCATTAGTTTGCTTCACTGTGCTCAGTTACAGGTCGATAAAACATGGGCCAACCTTGAGACCAGTCAAATAGAAGACGGAAGGCCTGGTCAAACACACGCATTATTTCAACCCAACATCTTACATATTGCGCACAACGTTTTATACGCGTTTGGCGTATATGTAAATGGCACACATGTTACCAGATATCAGATGGTGTGGAATCTAGTTTGAAAATGGTCAATTTTTTGTTGCAATAGTTTTGGGAGTTGCATGATGTTGCGCACGTGTGGCTAGCTCTTGACAACACGATCTAACAATGTTGCAAGATGTTGCCTTAAAATGCTGCATGTGTTTTGCTCGGTCAAACGCGTTTTCCCACGCTTAAGGTATATTAAATTGATACATACTGAACTCCCATTGGCTGGCTGAGATAAACTTCCAGGTGAAAATCAACCGGTGTGTCTACTTTTGGTGGTACGTTTTCTATGCTTAAAGACATACCTGTAGGGTTCTGAGATTTGACATAGTTAAACCAAGCTTCTCTATTCTTTCTTTGTGTGCAGTGTTTGTACGACGTAACAAGCTGTAATGATCCAACTAAGGCAATATTCTGAAAAAAAGGAAAGTTTTTATCTGTATGTATTGCTTGGAGTCGTGTTTCTAAAAAGAATGCAAGTAAGTGCGAGTCCGATTTGAAATTACAGCTATAACTTTGGACCAAAATTGTACGACGCAAAGATAAATTGCCACTTAATTATATCCAATTTGAAATCGCACAATTTGTCGTTTTAATACAGATTTTTGGCCGTAAGAGCAAAAAATAGTGCGATTCGTCAATAAATCGCATTGCTGAGAGCTAATCAGATTGGCAAGATGGCCTGTGATTGCAGAAAGGAAGTCAACGACAACTCTTTGCTCTTTTCATCAGTACATAGCGCACAGTGAGCGCATCGTGACGACGTTATATCGGTACGATTATTGCCAAACAATGATACAAACCTTATTTTCTTCAAATGATAGCCATTCCACAAGTCTTACTGATAGCTTAGTAGAAGATTGGTTGACGCTTCTGCATGCGCAACCAACAAAACAAACCAGTAAAGGAAAAGCCTGGAAGTTCTCAAAATCACATAACATGAGGTGAAGTCAACATTTTTGTCAAATTTTCATCAGAACTCATTCCATTTTCCGAATGAGATCATGATCACCGAACAATAAGAGAATTTTAAGTCAGTTTTTAGTTTTAGTATTTCCACGGCCTTTGGAGATGGAGATCAAATACAGGTTATTTAAGCAGTGACAAATCAAAAGTTACTCCCTATCTAAGGCTTGGATGTGAAGGGAGAAAAATGGCAAAGTTAAAATTTGCACTACATTTGACTGCAATTTGATGAAATAAAGGATACAATCCCAGTCTTACTGGCAGAAACATGTGAAATGGAACTGTATGCTTCTGAACTCTACAGAGAATAGTTATATCTGGTGCAATGCAGAGACGTTTCCCAATATTCATGGGATTTTTCTTCTTCCTATGAACAAGGAGACAAAATATAACAGAAATAATTAAACGAAAGAACGAGCGAGCGAACGAAAACATGAACGTAAGAAAAACGAACGCACGAACCTACGAGTGTACGAACTTCAGGATGCACAAACGCACGAACGCAAGAACGCCCGCACAAACGTACGAGCGAACGAACACACGTACTAACAAACGAAAGCACGTACGACCGCAAGAACGCACGAACGCATAAGAGCATGGACGCACAAACCGAAAAATACTACTAATCACGGAGTACCGGCTGACAGGCAAATTTATGGGTCTAAAAATGACCAGCACAAAGAAATCCAAACAACTGGCCTTGAAATTTAATCACTAGGCAATAAAAGGAGAGTACTCAAACCTTTTTGGCTGAATTCGGGAAGAACCAAAACTAATTTCGGTCTCGCTCCTATCACAACGCAAACTGAATCCTGGTATGATGGTTCTTGATTGATTCTAGCGTAATCATGAAAGATAAAAACTAAAAACATGCACATGGAAAAGAAAACTGTGAAATAAAAACTGAGATGAAAAGAGTATGGCATGTTAAATAAAAACCAGTCCACGTAAAGAACTAATTACAAAACAATGTACCTCATTGAAGACCAAAGAACCTTGCCAAACAACAGAACCACTAAATATTTTGGACAATGCATCAATTTTGTTGAAAGGTGTGACGGACAACTTCAGACCCTTTTGCCACGACGTCAAAAATGGACTCCTTCAAAAATAAACAAATTCATCATTTTACATCAATTTCATTACTACACATAGAGTATGAAGTAACAACCTTTGCTGAGTTCCTGTCTAAGGAGAACCCTGCACAGTCTCAGTTCCTGCAAACAGTTTTCAATTGAATGACAAGTGTATAAATTCCAGAATACATTGGTTTTCCTTAGATTGCTTTTTTCCATTCATTGATCTATAAAGCTAGTGTCACCCTCTTAATTAATTAGATGCCAAAATGAAACTGAATCATATCCACAGATATGAGCAAAATAGAAAGAGAAACTTACATGTCAAACTTGTTGCTATGAAGAACAGTAATGTTGGCATTGTGCCACAGTTGAAGTCGCTTTAAAGCTCCAAACAGATGCATATGGGATCTGAAGCATAAAATAATAACATACATTTCGAAGACTTTGATGAAAAGAACGTATTCAGCATACAGCACTCAGTTTTATTATAAAAAACAATATCTGATCACAAGTTAATTTTATCATTAAATAATTACTAAGGAGAGTTGTGAGAAGTAAATGTTGCTATCTATCTGTAAAGTAACCATTTACCTTATGATCTCAGGCGGCTAAGAATTATTTGGCTTGCTGCATAGTCAGTGACCCACTACAATAACAAAGCTGCTTCACAACTTTTTAGCTAGCACTGGGAATGATGCAATTCACATCATTAATAAGAGTTGCAGTAGTACACAAATGTAGTTATAGTAGACAATATACATTACCTGACAGGGAGGGCATCTCTCCCACAAATAAACCAGAAGACATCAACAGGGACCCCAGCTAAAATACCACAAAAGAAACCATTTTAAAAACAAAACCGTTGTATAGTGTAAAACTCCACGAGTCCTTTTGTGTCTACTGAGTACACATCAATCATGTTAACTAAAAAATTAGCACCACTTTTCCACATAATTTAGCTTTTTATTCACAACACAACCAATGTTCTCCTTGTTCTTGTCCCATTCATTCTTTAATTTTGCTCACTGTCTATCTATCTGTCTATCTACCTGTCTATCAGTGCCTGTATATCAGTCTGTCTGTCTGTCTGTCTGCCTCTCTGTCTGTCTCTCTGTCTGAATGACTGACTCTATCATTCCTTTGTTGCCTTTGTGTAACTCATATCTATTCCTAGCCAAAACAGTCAATGTACCTTGTGGTAAGCCATCAGCAAGACTGTGAAGTCGTTCTGAAATTTCAACATCCTTATCTAGAGAACTCCTTTACAAAAAAAAGCAACAGTAACTACAATTGTAACAAAGCTAAATCCAACAATGATAATGAATGAGGGCAGAGAAAGTTAGGTTTAACAAAATATACAAACCACAGACATAGGGTAAGTCCTTTCTTAGACTAGACCATATATAAAGGTCACAAGGTCACAAGGTCAAAGAAAATACAGCACAATTAAAGTTAAAATCTCCGGCAGATACCTAATTATGGCTGAAATTTTGAGCATATCAGACTTTCCAAGCCACAGCAAAACTTCCTTAAGATTTTCCTCTCCATGCCACTTTGAATAAGCCTAAAATAAAGAGACAATAAGGTAAGCCATATCAGATCAGCCATAAATCAGATCTACCATAGAAAACCATACAATAAGATCACATACATCAGATTAGAAATAGATCTGATTAAGCAAATCATCTTACAATTTCAAACAAACCAACCAAAGAAATTCTTCAGTGTTGAAAAAATTCTACCTGTCAGCAACTTAAGAAATGTATAGAGAACAGTATGTAGGATACGATGGATGCAATGAGTTACTGGATTAAACTAAGGGTGCTTGCCTTTAATCAGAACAAACCAACCATGCTGGTCACTTTAAAAATGAATGCTGGGCCTTATGTCAAAGGTTTCCCCAAACCCTTAAGATCACAATTGCAATTTTAGTCTGTAAGCTGTTTTTTCATCAACTTAACCTCCATTTGGTCTATGAATGGGCTGTCCTCAATGATGCTGAAATGAACTGTGGGGTTGAAGTTCTTGAGAGCTAAAAGAGGATCTAAAGTAAAGAGAGAGACTCCAGCTGTCATCATGGCCTCATTCATTAAAATTCCTAAAATTAACTCACAGGTAATTGTCATGCCTTGAGAAATTTTTAAATTAGAGTAAGAAAAAAAAAATGAAGAATTGCATTAGTTTTGCTTCAGTACACTCTATGCATATGATCCACATATAAAATTCTTGCTATTCTCTCAATCAATCAAAAGTAAAACTCTTAACCAATCCTGACTCAGCCTTCAGCCTTTTTCAGGCTTCACATGGATTGCTTTTTTTTATTTCATATACTCATCAGCACCCTACAACATTTTTCTCTCCTCTCATTAGTTGCTGTGATTGTTTTGATTTTAGTTTGACAACACACAATCAAAGAGCACCCTTATTATTATCATAATCTTTTTTCATATCATTAATAACACTCACCAATCAATGTCCACTGGTTACTTTCAATATCTTTCAGAGATTTTTTATTCTTATCACAAACCACAATAAGATCTTCGACCACACCCTGAACAGCAGGGGCCACATCCTCATTACAATGGGCACATGCTAATACAAAAGAATGAGAGGTACAACATCATTATTTCTTCAAGGTTGTGTATGAACTGGGGAAACCTTGGGGAAACCTTTCATGGAGTTCTTTTGCATTCATGCAGAAATAGGACAATGAGGGTATTACGTACATCATAGGTAGCCTTCAGGCATGACTTGTCAATGAATGAAAGGGGTAAGTTTCCAAAGAAACTGTGGTGCTGCATCTTTAGAAGTGTATAACAAGGTAACTTAGTACTATCAACTGTGTTGATAATGTAAATTGGCCACTATAAAGAGTTTTCTCTGATGAAGGGCTAACACTTGAAATTTCACCTTTAAAACTCTCTACAGTAGAGAAATTTACGTTAACAACTCAGTTGATATTACTAAATTACCCTGGTCAATTTATGGACTGATGTTTTGCCCATCAAATAACCTATAAAACAATTAGTAGCTGGAAGATGGCAGACAGATCTGGTGACAGTCAACCAGAAGGTAACCAATAGTCAGCCCATGTATTGTGAAAGATATGATTACGTATTTTACTGATATCTCATGAAAGATAGCTGCAGATTATCACATCATCTAGTCCACTAACAACTGATGACAGACAGGTTGATGAAGAACAATTACAAGCGATCAATTCATCTTCATAAGTTAATTGTGGTTGATTTCATTCCAGAAAGGAAGGCTGAAAACATTGTGGCCTCTAAGATTAAAGGTATGTTTCCCAGACACTAATTAGACACCTCTACTGACGGAACTATATGATTCCACATTTTAGAAGTGAGGCCAATTTCAGTGGGTATTTCGTTCTTCTTAAAGGAATCTGACCTTACCTTACCTTCGATGTTATAACTAGAGATAAATGCACAGCTGTGAACAACAAAAGCTTATATGTAGATGGGTAGATAATTAGCTCTGGCAAAAGCTCAGAAGATCGCATATTATTACATGTACACGATTTCCGATATATTGGGGCATAAAATTTGGCATATTAGCTCGTTGCCAGTGGATGAAATCTAAATATATCTCACCCTCATGATCTGCTGAGGAATCATCATGCACTATAAGAAATACCAAAAATCTATCCATGTTTACATCGGTAATCATTCCAGAATCTTGCGTAGCGAAGAGGATGTATCGATCCAAGAGTTCGCGGGCTTTACACAAACCGCTGACCGGTAAATAACGCAACGGCCAAACATGCATGACGATCAAAGGTGAGCATTTACAAAGAAAAGATTCTTAGATCGAGTGTCTTTTTCCAAAAGTAGCTTTCTGCATCGAAATGAAATTCTGATATTTTGAGGAAATTTTGTTCACTGCTTCTCCCTTCTGCTTTTGAATTGCGTACATGTATTAAAACATTCTACTCAGAATTCCAAAACGCCCTCGACCAACTAAGATATACCCAGAATTTCCGAGCGAAATGACCGAGTGTGAGCTGGGTACGATTTGCGTCCCTTTCGTGTGGCCTACAAATATTTTGTCATTTTACCGTAAAGATGGTGGAAACAACACTTATCTTCTCCGCTGCTAAAACTTCATTTGATCCTCAAGTGCAAGGATGTTTGATCATCGGGAAACCGCGAAACCTTCAGACTGTTACATTTGACAATTTAGCGGAAAAACTTTCGCCACGAGTTGACGCTGCGGTACGGCACTTTTTTTTTTATTTTATTCAATTAAAATTTATGTTTACAATAATTGATTCTATTTTCAATTTGAATAGCTTTTATTCAAACAGCTTATCTCAAATTGTGTCGTATGGTTTATGTCAGTGTTACATCGTGATGTAGCAAATGGTCAGTCCTGATGATCGAAAAATAAACGTTTCACGGAACAAAATATGATAACTCATGTAATATTCGACTGGACTGGATTGCGGAAAATAAATGCCCTTGGAGCAATATCCTCCGTTTATTCTATGGTTACATTTATCCAATACAATTATTTTATTAACTGTCGTCAACGCCACATTTAGGAAGCGAAATTTTGAGGCAGCGCTATCACACGACTTTTGTTCTTAGAACCTAAAACCATTAAAGAAAAGAGCGAAGGAAAATGATGAAGAGCACCAAATGGTTAAAAAAAAACATGCTGAGACAGTTTTCATATTATTTTGATTTATCCTTCAGTTGGATTTATTGATGATATACATATGATACTAAAATTTGGTGATTCACATGCTCTTTTAGAAGAATCTTTTAGTTTCATACCAAACCGATTGCAGTACTCGATTAACTTGTATTCCAAGTATTCAGAAATTTCATTTTCAGTTAACTCTTTAGGTCGTCTGTTAATCTCCAACTGGTTAAATTTCTAGAGGTTCAAGGTGACTTATGAGGACTTCATTTAGTTATTGTATGTTGCGATTTTGATATGGTATTTGTATATATATATATTTTTTTCATTATTAATAATTCCTTGGACCATGAACATTTGACTAAGAGGTTCACACAGCTAATATTTTCAGTTTCAGAGGTTCAAACTTTTTGGTTTTGAATTGAGACATGAATCAAATCTGAAAATCTGATACGGTAGCATTACTGACCAATTCTGTTCAAAAAACACTGAGCAGAGAAAAGATGCTATCAAATGTCTAAAGAGATGACTTGGAACCTTCACTTGTGCTGAACAGATTTGTAACTGTTAAATCATCCATCTCACATGCATCCCTTTGATTTCATGGACTTTCTCAATCATTACATCTATCCAAGATGATTGTAGTAATTGTGTCCTTGCAAATGTCATTCTCTCTGTTTAAAGAGAATACTCTGCTCCTTCCCCTCAAATATCCCTTCATATATAAATTATCATGCAGCAAGTAATGAGAAGTCAAAAACCTATCAGCCCAAAGGGTGTTTTGGCAGAGTTCACGAGTCATTTGAGTGTACAGAATTTACCAGCTAGGCAAAATTTGTATGTTTAATGATAATCTCAGATTAAAAATGAGCTTTTCCTTTATTTCTCTTGAAATAAAGTGTACATTAGGGCTTAGATTTTTTGTGGGGGGTTACCTTAGCATAAGATAAAACTGCAGGAAAAAATATTTTTATTTATTGAAACTTTTTATAAAGCAACAAAGCTAGGTCAGAAATTGTTTGCTAACACTGGTTTAACTCAAAACAATGTGGAACTGAGCAATTTTTTATGATCACTCTTTCAGGTTAATCTTCTGTAACTTTGCAAAATTTTCTTGCTCTTTCATTTCTTGGTCAATGAAACTCTTGTTTCATTTTTTAACTTCCTGCTCACTTAATTGATATAAAAAGACTGAAATGAGCTTTAAGAGAGACTTGCTAATCAGGTAATGGTAGTTTAAAGGTTAAAGACATGGTTTTTGGATTATCTTTTAGACATTTAACCTTGTGCTTCACACCATGGCTGGTTCAGATGCTTGTCCAGTTTGGTTAAATCAAGTGGTTATTGGTGCTCTTCCTAATACAGCAAGTCGTCATAACTCCTCAGCCAGTCCTCACTTCCTCAACAAGCTTGTCTGCAGCCATCTTCCTGGAGGGGATGCTTGTATTGTGGTATGCAGATGGTTATATTGTTGTTTAATTTTATCCTTAGTTCAAATTTTATTTTCTTTTACTCCTGGGTATTGTAATGTATAATAATGAGTTTGAAACAAAGGAAAATAAAATTTAAACCAAGGACAAAATTGAGTCATAACGATTGCATTTTACAACATTTTAGACTTCTTTTAATTGTAAACCTAACTTTGCTACTTTCTTTTCATCATGATATAGCTTTTCTCACCTTTCAGGGCTTTAGAGATTTGACAGAGTTCATAACCTGGGCCCTAAAATGAAACACAATGCAGCTGATCTGGTGATCAGTCATGAAATTCCAAACTAACAGTCATTTTAAGGAAGACTTCTCCATAATTTATCATGGAAATTTCAGACTATTCTGATGACTAGCATAACAAGTAAAAGACTTTATTAATTATATTCCCTCTGTTTTTGTTTTGTTTTTTTTTTTTGCCTCCCAGGTTGTCTGTGAAAGACATGATGCTTTTGCTTCAGCTTGTGCTATTTCAAGGGCTTTCCCAACTTATTCAAGAAAGACCTCTAAAGCTGCAAAATTGTTATCAAGAACTGTAACTGTAGAGTTCATTCTTGTTGGCAACAATGATTCTCCAATCTCAAGTGAAGATGCAGCTTGTATGAATGTAGTTGCAGACAGCATCCGTCTGAGTGCTCGCCTGGTAGATATGCCATGTGGAGATTTGCACACCACTGCATTTGTTCAGGTGTGAGCTGATACTTAATATGTGTATCTTCACCACATCTAAAAACCAATGATCCATTGGAAAATGACTAGAATGCTCTGTACTGGTTTTAGTGCTAGTACCTCACAAAGTTACAGATATAGAGTCTTGTTATCATTCTTTATCACAACTAGGGTGTTTAATGTAGGAGGAAAAAAAGGTTATTTTCAGAAAAGAAAAGCCCAGGAAAGTTTCTACCATTTATTTTAGAAATAATTGTAGTTTTTCTTGAATTTTTGAACTGTACAGGATAATATAATTTGATCAGGTTACATGGCCCAGCATCTCTGCACCCTGTAGAGGTCTTGTTCTAAATGTGTTTTTCTGCCTTCTTTTGTCTCTTCGTGTCCTTTTTTGTCCAGGAAATTACTAAAGTTGGTGAAGAATTAGGTATTGTTCCTGTTGTGATCAAAGGAGAAGAACTTGATCAAAAAGGTTTTGGAGGTAAGATGAGCTGCAATATTTGTAAAGGGATAATCCTTTACTATGAATGCAAGTAGTACTGTATTGAGCCTGATGTCCTTTTAAGGAATGCCATCATATCATAGGCCGTAATAATAGTGGACATGGAGCTGGGGGTCAAAGGATCTTTTAACAGCCATCTCCATGTTACAATTATGTAAATGGTAGATATCAGGGGAAGCCAGCAAAAAATCATCACAGGGCAAGCACTAAAATGGAGCCTGCAAAGAAAGAGGAAAAGAGTTCCCCCCAAGAATACATAGAGAAGACACATGGAGTCAGAAAAGATCAAACTACACATGGCACAAGCTAGAAATGGTAACCTCTGACAGAAGCAGATGGGGAACAGAAATCATCAATGGCCTATGGTCCACCAGCGAGCCAAGGGATCACACTAAATTAGATATCAAATATTTATCCTTACATTACTTGTAACCATAGGATTTTAGGTAGCCTAAGAATCAGTGCACTGCATTCTGGATTGAAAAGTCTAGGTTTAAGCCTGACCTTGGGTGTTTTCCTATTACCTAGAGGGCAATTCTTCTTGCCTGACCAGGAGTATAATTGGGTGCTCATAAACTGTCAGGGAACCTCAGAAAATATTGGAGGGCTGGGTACAAGAGCAAACACTAGCATCCCATCCAATGAGCATTTCAACTGAAGCAGCAAAACACCTACTCACTTCATGCTACAATAACTGATTGTAATAAGCTCCTGTTGGCAATTGATTCAGACTCGTTTTTCCTGATTAATGTTCCCTTTAGGGTTGTATGGAGTAGGAAAAGCAGCAGTGAACCCTCCAGCCTTAGTAGTATTGAGTCATACACCTATGTCAGCTACACGGACCATAGCCTGGTGTGGAAAAGGCATAGTGTATGACACCGGAGGACTGTGTATCAAGGCTAAGGTACGATGAAAAAAAAAAACATCAAAGACACCAGGTAGATGGCCAACGCACACGTAAAACCTTCGTACGTTTCTCGCGTTCTGCGCCAAAAAAAAAAACCTACGAAGGTTAATTTTGTGAGCTGACTGTTCATTTCACTTTTTCACCAACACAGAGTGCATTTAGTGATGCGGGGAACCCACTATTGTGCAATCGCCCTCTTATAGTAGCCACAAAGAGAATTATTCAATCAAATATGTGGAGGTAAAGAGTTAAAACTGATTCATTTTGCAGACCTCTATGCTTGGGATGAAAAGAGACTGTGGAGGGGCAGCTGGTATTCTAGGAGCTTTTAGAGCAGCAGTAAAACAGGTCAGTAAGTTGCTGTAATTAAAAACTTTCCTGTCTCCCACAACTTTCGTCCAAAACTTATATACTTCAAACTTCTTCCCTTCACATTTGCCCTTTATAGTAATGACTCTCTTGATGGTTGCCGCTCAGGTTTTCGAATCACCCCTCACTGCCACCGAGTACTGCCTTCAACGGAGAGTCGTACCACCATGGCTTCTCTAACATCCCCTTCGCATGGGCGGATCTAGGGAAGAGGTACAGGGGTGCACACCTTGGTCCACCACCCCCCTCCCTCCTCCGTTGTCCCGCTCTGTGGCTCTAGCCATCGGTCCACTTCCTTCTCGATGCTCCTGTGCGATATCAAATGCCCAAATGCCACAATTTACCAACGGCTATGTATAAAGTTTGAAAATTAATGATAATAATGATTCAGTTTATGATCCTTACACAGGGCTTTACTGAGAATCTTCATGCTGTGTTCTGCATGGCAGAAAATGCTGTTGGTCCTGACGCTACTAGACCTGATGACATTTTGACGTTATACTCAGGAAAGTAAGTTTCATATGATTATCGTAAACTGATTACATTGCAGTAAGGTAGTAAGTTGTGTATAGAGTCACGTCGTGTCGACTGTAGAGCAATTCCACTGTAAGGTCGAAAGTAATGTGGGTCTCACCTTTCTTCACTCCGTGATTGGTCGAGAAATTTCTCGCCATCCTCTCAACCAATAAGATGTCAAGATGCCAAACTTAACTCATTTCTGACCAGGCTACTTGCTTTTTTCCGTGCTCCAAGCATTTTTTTCTTGTATCTTTTTTTACTTCTCATCGGCTCACTGTGATATTTTTCCTGTGATTGGCTGTTTTTACTATGTCGGTTTAGTTTTACAATACTCAATCGAAATGCGCTTTAAGCGTAAAGAACCTTGCATCAGACCCCAACGTAGTTTGGTAGCTTTTCACTGAGAATGATAAAAACTACACCTGTTCAACGAGCATTTAGACTTCTTTATACAGTTTTTTCAGTCAAAAGTACCGACGGCCGAGGCTAATGGGAGTAAAAAGCCGTTTACTAGATGCAGTCACCAGTTTGTTCTTTTTTGAATTGGATTTACAGATTTCACTTAATAATTGATTTCGCAATCGACCTTTCCGGATTTGATTACTGGCTGTAATCAACGTGTACGTGTACGTGTACGTGTACGTGTACGTGTAGGCTTGAAAAAAGGGAGACTGTAACATCACCATCTGTGTATCACATACATGTGCTTGCCGTCACAAATAGATAATTAAGTTAAAGCATGACAATCGTGACGCTGTTCTTTGAGGTTTTTCTCTGTCCTTTGAAACCCAAAGCAACATTGTGAAACACAAAAAGGAGTCAGAAAGAAAGGAAAACTTTCGGGTCACCTTACAATGTTAAATTTGTCTTTTTATTCAATCTGGTGTAGAACTGTCGAGGTGAACAATACAGATGCTGAAGGCCGCCTAGTTCTTGGAGATGGGGTAAGACCTGTTTACATGCAGAACATTTTCATTTTAGTGGTTGACCATGGCTCTATGACCAACCACCGTTCAGAGACGATGGGGGATGTGCATGAGAAATCATGATGTTACTTGTGAACACCTTACATCAAAAACGCATCACAGAAAGTCAAGACGGACGAAATTTATTGCAGCGCGCGCGCTATTTGTAATTTGCACTCGTTACAACTCTGCACACGTGTTATAGGAGAAATGTTCCCGTTTTCAGCCAATCAGACGCGCGTAATTTTGTTATGTATATTGTTAATAGCGTTCCATGATTGCAGGGTCATTGTGGTATGCCGTGGATCTGTTCACTTTTCAGTAACCAAACTGCTACTTGTATGATGGAGTTTACCTTTCTCTTTTATTCTCAGGTGGCGTATGCCAAGAAGGATCTCCATGCCGACGTTGTCCTTGACATGGCCACCTTGACTGGTGCCCAGGGTATTGCAACGGGACGCTACCACGCGTCACTTTTGACCAACAAAGAGGTGTGGGAACCAGCTTGTGCTGCGGCGGGAAGAGCAAGTGGGGACTTGGTTGTGAGTAGTTAATTGTGATATGTCAACTTTCAGTGAATCAGTTTTGACATCCCTGACTTCATTATAGAGAACACTGTTAAACAAAAAGTCTCCGCTTGTGATGAAGGTTAAAAGGACTTTTTCAATCGACGACCGCGCTAAAGAATTTGAAATTTATCTTCTTTTTTAGTCTGTTTACACACACTACGCTTTCTACAGCTCTTATCTTGGCAGTAACCAGATCGCTGGCCACCCTTGAATTGCATGTAATTTCGTAAAAAAGCTCGCCTAGCACATTTCTGTAGCGCAATAGGTGAAGTAACCGATGTTTACAACCGTTTACAATCGATCATGATATTGGCAGGTCCAAGGTTCCAATCTTTGTGGAGGTCGCACATTTTTTCTCTCTCCTTTCAGGCTCATCTTTGGCGTGAAATTTCTCATTTTATTCTTTTGATATTGTTTAACATTGTTCCACATTGTTCATCTGTTTCTCTTCTACGATATCGACTTAAAAATCTGCTCAGTTTTAAACCTATTTCGTTGCACTTTTTTAAATTCTTTCAGTTTCCCATTCCATATTGCCCAGAACTTCATTTCTCAGAATTTTCAAGTGCATTAGCAGATATGAAAAATTCAGTACAAGTAAGTTATTTGATGTATAATTTGTCTTGCCATAGCATTTAGTAATCACAATTTACCATAGGAATAAGCAGAGCAAAGCATGGAAAATAATTCCTTTTATTTTTAGGCACGTTGCTTACTGAGAGTCGAAATTAATCCGTGACTGCTCAAGTTTGCATAACTACGCCTTGCGATTGGTCGAGAAAACTTACGCAACGTTCTCAACCAATCAGAGGCAAAAATTAAAGCCAGTCGTGATTACGTCACCCAAGTTTGCCCTCGCTTGAAGTGAGCTACCGTAGCTTCTTGTTTTAGTTCGCTCCTTATTATATTTTACTTTCAAACGTCTAGCGTTTGAGTGGAAAGCAAGAGAATACAAACTTAGCTATGAGGGACTAATAGCTACGAAACTCACTTCCATATGACGTAAATACATGTCAGTTTAAGGGATACATCATTAAACCTTTTGTTTTACGCAGAATCGTGATAATGCTCAAGTGTCCTGTGCTGGCCTTTTCATTGGTATGTAATTTATGGAGGATTTTTGGGATTACTGTAGAAACTTTGTGCATTAACCGACGACAATAGACGAAACATCGCTCAGCAGATTCAATCACGTATAACGTAAAAAGAATTGTTTATGTCACTCTGTTTCTAAGAAGATTTTTTTCATATTGCACTTTTGCAGCCTGTATAGTTTGACTTATAAAGAAAGCCTCACCTTGGTGATATGGGATGCTTTTTTTCCTTTTTTTTCCTTTATTAAGCGAACTTTTTGCAGAAGATAACTTGACCTTACACTTGAACTTGAATTATTTCTATTTATAGGTTCCCACTTAGGATTTGATTTCCCTGGAAGCTGGTTACATATTGATATGGCTGCTCCAGCTCATATGGTGAGCAAACTCATGAGCGTGTAACAACAACTAGTCAAATTTTGCCTCTAGCCATGCTAAACTACTCTAATATTTCGCGTAAAACTTGAATTCAAATCTCGAGCTTGTAGAGCAGCTCGTCCCAGACTCTCAAGGTCTCTGCAGAATTGACGTGCGTCTTTGCTATTGCAGGGCGAAAGGGCAACAGGTTACGGAGTGGCTCTCTTGGTCACCTTATTTGGAAAAGCGTCCTCGTCAAAACTCCTTCAGAGTATCGCACCAGAACTGCCGGCAAAGGACTCTGGGTTTGGCTATTGAAGATGATTATGGTGTCGTCGGGCCGAACAAAATGGCTGATTGAATAGGGAAGACTTGAAGACTTGAATAAGACTTGAATAGGGAAGAAATGTTTTGACTGAAATTTGAACTTAGACTTACGGTTTTGAATTTTGACCACGTAGAGATTCTGATGCACATTCCAAAGTTCTCCCTTTTAATTTACCCTTCTCCAATCTACTGAATACAACTCATACCGTTTGAACACTCATGCCGTCAAAAATTAAATTTTATTTTTCCTCTGCACATGTGTTACTTGATGATTTTCCTTGTCAGAGAAGGACGTTAAGTGTGAAAGGTAAAATCAATTGAAATAAAAACAGAATCAATTTTCCCTGTCATTGGCGTGAGTTTTTTGTTTTCCTTTTTTTTTATTATAATTCTTTCCGTTTCCTTGACGCCTCGTCTTTTTTGAGTGCCTCAGATGGAGCATTCGTTACAGTAACAAAATAACACCGTAATTACGACGGATGACTGACAATAGGCTATAAACAGTTTGTATTCTCTTGTGTCTGACTAATTCTCCGCGGCTAGTCCGTTTCTCAGCTAACATCCCAGCTTTTGATTCTCCAAAGACATTTCTCACAAAAACTCAGGTCTTACATCAGTGAATTCGTGTCGTCAGTTGAAATGGCATACAACAGTCCTGGTTACAATCAAACAACGTTGTAAATTTCAATCAAGACTGGATATTACATGTAAGAAATGGTATGCAGTATAATCAATACGTCGAGCATTTTTGGAGACGGTCAGCAGTAACCAGAGCAGACCATTGCGGAAAAGAAAAGAAAATAAAGAGTTTACTTTGTAATAAGACTGCACTTTTTACACATTGTGACGGCGCCTATTTTGTCGTTGTTGTTGTTCTGCTTATTTTTTTCTTCTTCTTCACAACCTTATTCAGTAGATCGAAAATAATCCATGAAATATGATGACAATACGAGTCCTAAAACAAATTTCTTCGCAGGATAAGTCCGCTAAACTTGAAGGGCTGGATCGTCACTTTTTCCCAGACCTCCCCTAAAAATATTTGGTTTTGGGTAATTACCGCTGACCAATTAAAGTTTTCTGTTTTCGACCGCCATGTTGTCGAGTCTGAGAACTTTGTCAAGATCATTCTCGCTTATTCGTGCTGTTGGCAAGGTGAGGAGATAATCAAGGTGTAGAATAACTACTCAACTATGTTTCTTCCACTTTTTTGGAGATAAGTTCATAAATTCATGCAAAGAAATGATTCTAATCGTAGGCCAGTCAACAAGCAGTATCCATCCATCCCTCAAGATGTTTTCATCGGGCAATACCCGTCTTGTCAGATAAGCTTTTCGTGGTAAGTGTGCACAATAAGATTAACATCAACTTCAATTTGCAGCCGTGACTCATAAGAGAAATCATCAGAAGAAAGATTTGCCACGTTTCCAATACCTAGTGAAGCTAAGTAGTGCGTTTACTTACTTTGCTTTGCTGTTACATAACGACCCAACTTAAACTTTAGAGTTGCATTGGATTCATTTCTTAAAAAAAAAGGAGATACGTTGAACAGCTCTTGAAAAGTATGCAATCTACTTACAAAAGTAGTCTCCTACCTGTATAATTTGGCTGTGAGATGATGATACATATATCTTACTTTCAATATTATTTACAAGTAGATGATCTTGAATACCAAAATTGTGATCAAGCTGTATTCAATTTGAAGGGAAACTGAACCAAACTGATACATGACTTTGAATTTGTTCACAGCACAGGGATACTCCAGAAAATAATCCAGACATTCCATTTGAACTGACTGCTAAAAACCTGGAGGTGAGCAACAAAATAGGGAATCAAACCAATATCACTCTCTTCACCCTTTAACTCCCAATAGTGATTAACATGCAACTTCTCCCTAAAATATCTGTACATTTTTTCAGTAAACACGTTTGAAGAATGTTCAAGCTTATCAGGTGGAATTTGTTGTATAGATCTTACACCAAATTCTCATAATTAATTTACAAGTCAGGAAATGTGTAGCAGCTGGAGGGGAGAATGAACAGTCAGATCTTGGGAGTTAAAGGGTTTAAAAAAATTTAATGATTTGTTTATGGCCTGACAGCTTAAGCCATGAAGGAAAAATGATCTTGTTTTTTAAAATGAGGATATGATCCCAACATCAATGCTGGCTTCATGGGGTTTTCCTTCATGACATTAGTGTTTTAATTACTGACTCTGTGAAGCTCTAACATGAGAATTTGGTACAATCCCACTTATTTATAGCAGTCTTTTTCATTTCTCAATTCATCATGGTAATGGGGATGAGTGAAGTCCAATTTAGTCTGTAGACATAAGGGTAATTTTACAAAAAAAAAAATGAGGAGTATAGTTACAGATGGAAACAGAGGACACAAATTGACCAAGTCCTGTTTCCAATTTATTAAAACTTTAACAAAACTTGTGAAACATATCTATTGCTAAAAAGTCTATTTAAACATTTAAAGCGTCTTGTTCATTTGGGTGTTCATGAAGCTTAATGTGTAATTTAAGATTCTCACTCTTTAACTATCCAATACATGCTCAAATTGGGCTAAAATTCAATTTTTTATGATTTAATTAATACTTAACTCCCCTGATCTGTTTGTTAATTCTCCTCTCTTGCATTTCCTTGTAGACTAGTTGGGAGAATTTGTTAAGATTGAGTATTCTCATTACCTGTTTGCTGGATAATGTACAGATATTAAGGGAGAAGTTACTTGTTAATCCTTGTGGGAGTTAAAGGGATTAAGTATGCCATACTGAAAGCAGTGATGAGCATTTAAGCTACACACTCATCATAATTGTTCTAAGAGTTGACAATTTGTTGTTTTCTTAGAGAGCGAAAACAATCATAAACAACTACCCTGATGGACACAAAGCAGCTGCTGTCATACCTGTACTGGATCTGGCACAAAGACAACATGGTATGCAGTGGAATTATAACATGCTGTTTTCACAGAAAAAAAAAATTTGCATACAGGTTTGGTAGAAGTCAGATCTTAATTGAAAGAAACCTCTCCATCCACTTATCAAGGATGAAAAGACTTACTCAGTGCAAAGCTTCATCCTCAACTCTTTTCAAAGTTGTCATATGGTGACTTAAAGTCACAAGGTGGTCCTCAAAATAAAAT
The DNA here is from genome assembly GCF_964200805.1 of Pocillopora damicornis. Classification (NCBI taxonomy): domain Eukaryota; kingdom Metazoa; phylum Cnidaria; class Anthozoa; order Scleractinia; family Pocilloporidae; genus Pocillopora; species Pocillopora damicornis. The sequence goes on from NC_142672.1 coordinate 8,373,019, forward strand.
GCCAGCTTTCAAGCTAATGTGTATCTCACTTCAACTGATGGCCATAAGCAGCAAGTTATAAAGAGTTCCCTATTGGCCATGACAATTAAAGTAGTGACAGCCTTGAGCTATGTCATAGGCAAGTAACTTACCGGTAAGTTATTCTTGATCGTATCGCGCCTATTGCAGCATGAAAGTTTTTATTTCTCTTTTAGGTTGGCTACCAATTTCTGCAATGAATTATGTTGCTGATTTGTTGGAAATGCCAAGAATGAGAGTTTATGAAGTGGCAACATTCTACACCATGTATAACAGGTTTGTTTAGCAGCTTGCCATCTTAAGAAAAAATAAAGGTGCAAAAGTGACAAAATGTCCTCTCTCTTACCATTTTAAGCTTACAATCTTTTTTAAAAGACTCTCACACCTGGTTCTTATCCTCATATCTCTTTATGGAGCTGATAACCTGATAAGAAATGAATTTTTCTCTCCAAGGGAACCTGTTGGAAAATATCACATTCAAGTCTGCACCACAACACCTTGTCAACTGAGAGACTCAGACATGGTAGTAGAAGTTATTTCCAAGAAATTAGGTTGGTTAACTCACCCCACATGCCAAGTAGTATAAACAACTAGAACTTCTATTGGTTCCCCTTGTTTGAATTAATACCAAGGAACCTTCTTTTTACATGACATTTTCACTCCTGAAACTGCAACGTATTCCAAAAGTGGTTGTTTCTTTTCACGAGCTCTTGAGTTATTTAATCAAAAGGTTTTTGACCAATCAGGTTGCATGTCAAAACTTAGCTTTTTTATAAATCTTCATAAATTGTAAAGGTGAAATGTCCATAATTTGATGTTTTAAGGTATCAAGATTGGTGAATCAACAAAAGATGGCTTGTTTACCATGAGTTCAGTAGAATGCCTTGGAGCTTGTGTGAATGCCCCAATGATGCAGATTAACGACAACTACTATGTGAGAACAGTTTCCTTTTTTTCACCTTACCATGCAGTAATAACATAACGTTTATTTGTTGCACTGATAAGCTCACTTAGAGTCATAAGAACACTGACCTCGTTACGCACAGGGGAACGGGAAGGAAGATGTTTAAAATGTTAGTACTCATCAAAAGTACTAAAACAGGGAATTACTTTTTGACGAAAATGAGCAGAATTTCGTAGTTAACGATAAATTAACTGGTGGTAATTATTTGCGGGACACTTGGTGGGTACTAGGCTATTGGAAACAAAGGGAAAATGCGTCGACTAATAACATCATTCCTTCATAAAACGGAAGCGTCCCGGGCGTTAAGTATAAAGTAGGAAAGAATTCTGCCTTATTAATTCATAGGTACGATTCCGACAATTTGTTTAGGAAAGCACGTTACTCTGTCATTAATGTAGTAAAAGGCTAGTCCTAACGACTGACTTAACCCACTTTTTCTTATTGTGTATCAAATCTCTCCAGGAGGACCTCGCAGCCAACGACGTAGAAGAAATCATTGACGATCTGATTGCTGGAAAAACACCAAAAGCGGGACCCAGGTATGCCTCTTACATTTACACCTTTTATTCATTAGCTGGCTAGCATGCCCTCATTTTCAGTGCAGTACGAGCGGCGAAACGGCGAGATTCGAACCGATGAGCGAGACGAGCGAGCGAGAGGTACGAGCGAAAGGTTGACGAGGGGTCTGGGCTTGGACCCTCACGAACCTTCCGCACGCTAACATCGGTTGGAAAAGCGTGGGCCTCACCGCTAAGAGAGCGCCCCCGCAGGCGATTGTGCAGGTGATGTTCTTCACTATTTTCTTTTCATTTTCTCTCATGTGGGCTTGCTTTCTCTTCCAGGAGTGGTCGATTTTGTTGTGAGCCCGCTGGAGGACTGACGTCATTAACAGAGCCTCCCAAAGGGCCAGGCTTTGGTGTGCGATCTGACCTTTAAACCGTTTGCTCACTGATAATACTGTTATTGAACCTTGTAAAATAGAAATTAAACTTTGTGTAATCTTGTTTGAGATGCGATAAATAAATTTGGTTTTTAACTTGTTTTGATTGGAGGTTGATTTCACTCTGATATCTTATCTTTTCCGTCACTCTCATCTTATTACAGAAACTTAGAACCACGCACATTTTAGCGAGAGGTAAACGGCTTTTATTTCCCTAACAGAGTCTACGTATTTCGAGACGAATACGACAAATCGATGCATGATTTAGTGTACTTTATTTTACATTTTCTATGATAATAACTAAACAAACCTTACTTTGATGGAAGTCGAGCAAACTCAACGCATTAGAGATGAGGAAATAAACGAATTATGGAGACCATTTCCAGCCTAACATATATGATGGCAGCATTGTGAGGTTCACTTAACGTCTCATAGTTAACAATCTAGCTCGTGAAATAACTCTACACTGAATTTAACTAAATTTTCTATCTGGATATGAAAACGGTAGCACCGCTTGGTTTCACTAGTTTCACGGTGCCCTGACTATGTGCAACTTTGCAGGGATGTTTAACCCTTTATACCCTAACATCAATAAGCATATTCTCCATACTAATCTCAGACGTTTCCTAAGTTGCTGACAAGGAGAACTTGTTTAAAATTAACAGCTTCTTTGGTTGGTGATCATTTTCCTTTACTCTCGTGACCTTAATGTGTAACTCAAAGGTGACATTATAGAAAGAAAGAAGCAGTGAGTCACTCGTAAGGGTTAAAGGGTTAATGTCACCAACATAAATCATACTCCTTCTTCCGTGAAGAATAATCATGAATTCAAACTGTGATTTAACATAACATATTCTAACAGATTCTAATGATGATGCACCTTTCTAAAGTACAAAGCTTCTCGTACAGAAGCTACCATCTTGACATCTTGATCGGGAACAAGCGTGGATTCTCTATCTCACTAATGCGGACAATAATTTCCTCCGTTTCCTTTAAAATGAGGAAAAATTTGACCTTAATTCGTCAATTTTCAATGGCAATCTGATGATGGCAGCATGCCAAGGTTCACCAAATGTCTCATGGTGGGCCGGCCATGAGGGCAATTCCACGGATGTTGAATCTCACCCATATGACAGACAATCTTCTTCATCTGGGCTTGATCCAATGCTGTTCCAACCATGATAGACATACGGCATGCACGGCTCGCAAACATCTTCCTAACTCTGGAAGGTCTGCACATAATGCCGGGAGAATCACTCAACATGAAAATCAGTTCTTCGATATCCTCCACGCCGAAGGTCCAGTTCTTGCTCATTGGAAGCGAAACTAGTTTGACCTTCCTCATCGCTTCAGCATTTGCGTCAATTTCAAATTCGAACCCATTCTTTCGAAATATATCCACATTGTCCATGAGGATGGCTTCGTTAGCAGCAGTTAGTTCAAGTTTCTGTGGAACAATGAGCCGTTGTGACCTGATTGTGGTATTGCGCTGCTGATCTTCAAAGTTATACTTCTCATCCGATGCATGCTGATCGATTATAAACAAATCATTGTCCAGTTTAGCGATGATGAAACCCAAATTGAACTGACCTAGAATTTCCATCCGTTTAAACATGTCTTTGCTAATATTCTTTCTCAGCTCTGACTCTGCACTAGAATTACTCTCTGGAGCAATCTTGGCTCTGAACAAGCGAGCTTCAACAGCCCTTGTTTTTTCTCGATGCGGTTTCTTGACGTTAGTTATCAGATTATCCATACTAAAGTTAACTGTGCTTTCCTTCCGGTCTCTAAATGAACCGGAAGCAACTTGTTTTGTACTTGAAGCATTCGGACGTTTAGGAGTTACAAGTAACGACTTCATGGCGTCATCTCTGCCATCCACATTTTTATAAGAGCATTGATTTTCATTCACAGGCTCTGGATCATTTTGGCTGTTTTCTCCGGATTCGTTTATAAAACTAAAACTTTGGGAAGAAGCAGGACATCTTGAACTACTCTCCTCAACAGAATTATCATCTGAAACAGTCGCTCCGCAAGGTGTGTCCCTTACCTCACTCACTCTTAATACACTGTCGCTTTCACGCTGTACTGTGCAGTCCTCATTATTATGATCAAGGACATACTTCTCTTTCACAAAGTTCTTCGTGTCTAATTCGTCCTGAACTTCAATAACATGTTCGTTACTTCTGCCATCTTCCCTGAGTTCTTCATCATCTCCGTGGCCGTTAATTACGGTTGTATGTTTCCTGTCAGATCGTAGTCCCACGTTGTGGCTTCGATTTGACAAACCACCAACCCGAGAAAACATAGAAGTAAGCCTTGCTTGCTTACTGCAGGGTTCTTTTGGTTTGTTCTTAACATATCCATCAACAGCTGAGAATTTCCTCTTAAAACTACTGAGGGAAGGGAACCTCATTCTCTCTTCAGACACACCAGGTCTGGATATCAACATAGGCTCTACAGACTGTGATACTTTAGCATCTTTATTGACTGTAGAGCCCGTACCTTTCTGATTACGAAGTTGCTCGTTCTCGGGGAAAGTCACATTGTTAGCCTCTTTTGCTGAGAAAGATTCGGCCAGTGTTATTTGCATCAGAGGTTTTTGATTGACATCAAATGAAGCTGTACAAGGGTCAAACATTCTCTTCAAGGATGATTTCATTGTGGCCAGGAGCACCTTCTCCTCCTGAACAAAAACCTGTCGTTTGTCCGGAGTCACATTCACGTCCACTCCATCTGTCAGAAGAATCCATAAAAACATATATTTCAGCTTGCGAGCAGGCTTTCATTATATATTAACGCAGCGGCATGCGCGGCAAAGCCCACGAATTTCGAGCCAACGAACGGAACAAGCGCGCGAGAGGTCTGTGTAGAGCCCGGCACGAGAAATATGACACGCGAGCTTCGCTGCTCGTGCCGTGGCAACAAAGTGAGCCTGCTCACAGTTAATATAATTTCAATGAACGTTATTATGTGATCAACCCTTTAGCTCCCAAGATCTCATCAGTGATTCTCCTTACTGTCTGCCAAACGATCTCATTATGTTAGTTTGGAGAATTTGGTATCGGATCAATTAGTAATCCCATAATTGATATTTTTCTTAATTCTCATCTCTTGTCTACATGATATGGTAGAAATATAGTGAGGAAAAATTCTGTCTTTGTCACCCACGGAAGTTAAAGGGTTAATTGACTAACAAAACAAACAAACAAAAAGGTCAGTTTTAAGATTTTATTACGTAACAATTCGAAAAGAAATAGCTTTAATTTGACCTGCGGATGAAATGATCCCCGCAGGCGAACTGCCATTTCAGCAATTACAGAAAAGAGGCCTAAAAAAATCAGGTGTCGACGGGATTCGAACCAGTGCCTCCCATATTCTAGTTGGGCACTGCCACCATTGATTTTTTACGACCTCAACACTGCACAGGTTCTGTATTGAACGGATGCGAAGCGAGGGTCTCTTGGGGCGTCAGGTAAAAATAAGTTTCACTGTATTGTATGTGCTTGGTACATAACAATAATCTTTGTAATCAGAACTCACCTCTTGCTAAGGTAATATCTAGCATCACAAAAGGATATTGATGTCTGTTGTAAGTGTGATAAACCTCATTTATGACTCTGAGCACTTTGGATAGTTCACAAGGTCTTTTGTTAATGTACAAAAACTGACGATCAGCACTACTACGTCCCATGCCGTGATCTGGTTTTGAAATATAGCCCGTGATATGGAAGGGATTGTTCTGTAGGTCAGTTTTCGCTGCATCAAGGCCGATTTCATTGCAATCCTCTTCGTTTGGCGCTGATTGTTCAAAAGCCATTATAGTTTGTACCTAAAGAAATAAACATTACATCTTCAAGTTAACGCGAAGGACGGCAATACAGGACTGTGGTGTTTTTGCTTCCCTAAAGTTTTTGATTGGTGCCCAAAACAAAACCTCGCACCTTCTCCTCAACCAATCGGAAGCAAAACTGGAATCTACCAGAACTTGAACACTCAATTTTTCTGGAATGCGAGGCTGGTTTTCTTTGTGTCATTTGATTTAGCACTAAGTCCCGAGGTGTTCCTCTGTTCTGATCAGCTGCCGTGATTTCGTATTTGGGATTTCGGTTTAACAAAATTAAATCAAAAAGCACTTTGAGAAGGCAACAACATGGGGTCGCAGAGGGTTATCAATCCACAAAAAAGAAATAAGATATAATTACATGATAACTGCCTGAGTAGGTGTGAGAACTTATAGAATTACAGATCTACAAGAACTCACTAGTTTGAATAAACCAAAATGTCATGGTTTCAAGGAAAAATAAAATCATGACTGGGTGTGAAGGTATCTGAGCAAAAGGGTTGGCAACTGGAGGGAGCGTGAGAGCACCTGAATAAGTAGTTTAAGGGCTTCTGAGAGTGGAGCCTACAGGAACTTGCTGGTTTTAATAAATCAAAATCTTGTGGCACCAAGGTGAAATAAAACCACCCCTGGGTGTGAAGGTATCAAAGCAGGACAGTTAGCCACTTAAGAGTATGTAAGAGCACCTGGCTGTACATTTAGGGAACTCCTCTTGAGGCATCAAGAGTACTCAAGGAAGCCTTAGTCAATGTATCAGATAGCAAGACAGTCAATTGTCTGTCAATACAGAGTTATCTTTCAAACGTCATTTTATGTTATTGTAGAGAGAAGAGTGTCACAAATAAACACCACATAGAGTTAAACTGGGTAAAACTGAACTGTACTCAACCAGATATTTCATGCTGAAACAGCTAGTGTATAGGCTCACTAATAACTGTTTATCATTCATGATGTCACTGTAATAACAAGATAGCAAGTTGGTTAATAGTCAGTCAGAGGTTGGCAAAGGCCTCCTGCAGTACACTGTCATGATGTATTTCAGGAGGGTGCATCATGGTCATAAGAAAATTAAAACAATGAGCCCCAAGAGTGAAATTCACCCTGGTTTGCAATCGCATGTGAGAAAAGTGAATGTGAAGTCCAATTACTGCATTGATGTTCAAAGTCAACTCAGGGGTGCAGTACCCAAAGGCAGAAAAAATTTTGTGATGGCACCACAGTATCTCAGTGTCAAACTCTAAGTTAGGAGTTTTATTTGAGGAGATACCACAGGGTACCTACTAGCTTTTTTAACAACCTTGTACTATACCAGTCAGGGAAATACACACTACACATACCTGCTTTGGTCCAAAGACACAGGTTATGTTATCCTTCACCTGATCACTTCCATTTGTTGACACAATTGTTGTCTTCTTTCCCTTTTCCACTTGATTACTGCACATTATCCTCACACCTGTACTTACAAGACAGTATCCTTGAAGGACATGTGCTAGTTTTGAGAACTCCCTTTTGATGTTCCTGAGAAACTCTCTATGGCGTACAGGTAAAGTTGAAAAAAGGTTTTCTAATGACACTGTGGTGCCAACAGCCCTGGCACAAGGGTTCTTGGAAAGCAGTTTTCCATTGTGATCATATTCTAGTCTTGTTGCCACAGTCTGGGACGAGTGATGTGTCACTATTATAAGTTTGCTGTGGAGAGAGAGAAGAATACATCAGGCGAATTGAATGGCTTGTGGTTCCTAAAAATGTGGTATCATTTTCTCATTACCCAGTTCTTGAACCCCAATGGCATGTAAAATGACTTGTTTCTGTGACCTTTTTGCTGTTCTTTTAATTGAGCACTACAATACAAGAAGCCCCATACCAAGTTGGTTGAGGCACTAGTCATAATAAAACTATGAGATCAAAAGATCCCACCAATCCATACTCTCCCCCCCCCCCACCCCATTCCCCACCCCCTCCCCTATTCCTCTTGACTACACCCCGACCTTCCATTGTTAGCACAATCACCCTCACTCTCTTAGCTAAAGATTTGGTTATTGACCTGTCAAATGGTTCTAGTGACGAATTTACAGATATATTGCAAGCTATCAACAACATTCAGCCGTAAGGGACGTTAAATAACCAATTTAGTTTCCCGCCAACACCAAATAGCGTCCCCTTCACAAATACCTCAGCGCACAAAGGGAGCTTAGTGCCTCCCCTCTGAAACCAAACGTTTCCACGCTTGCGAGATCGGAGAAATCTTTTAGCTTCGAGGTATGGTGCTTTAAAGTCAACGCTTCGAAATTGTGGGGTTCTACCCCACAGCCATTATCGATAACCTCTAAAACGTCAGCGCCATGATTTCGTAGTTTGATTTCGATGTTGGTGGCTCCAGCATCCAAGCTATTTTCAACAAGCTCTTTCATTGCAGTTGCAATACTTAAAACAACCTGACCAGAGCAAATCTGGTGAATAGATTTCTGATCGATCGCTTGGACAACTGGAGATGATGATATGGCCGCCATTTTGTTCGAACTCGTTCCGAAAACTTTTCCGGAAATCTTCGGACTAGATCGTGGATATCGGTAAGCCCAGTAACGTTGATCATGGCGGGAATGTTGGAGGAACAGCCCCCGGGAAGATCGATCTTTTTGGACGTATGTGTTCAGTTTACAATTTTCTCGTTCCACATGTCTATTGATATTAAATCAGAGCTTTGTATTTTCTCCTGCAGGTGTTTCGAAGAGCAGATAAAACTGGTGAGGGGTCCTATTTTTCATACTAATATTTGTGCGAAAATTTGCGAAATTATTGTCGATAAATATTATGTTGGAGGTCACTTCCGGTCGATTTAACAATTTCGGGAGCTAGCTGATCTAGTTATACACATTTACAGACAATTAATTTGTTACCGATTCGTTTAAAAAACAGATGATGGTGCTCTGTCTCTGGAAGAATTCAAGGCATTCTTCAGCGATGGAATCTTGTCGAACGAAGATTTGGAAAAATTATTCCACGACATCGATACACACAACACAAAGTACGTAAGGGCATGATTGTAGATGAGAAATTAAATAGGTGTTTATAGAACTTTAAAGGCTCCTTGCAGCGCGTGATTAAGTTCAGGACACGATCTGATTAAGGATTCACAATGATAAATACAGATCACGCCCTGTGCAATATATCAATGTCCAAAAATATGCAAATGAGGGCTGGAACAATTATTACCTTCTTTCATTGCAAACCACTGTTCATTTAAGAATTACACCAAAGCCAATCATTACATATAAGCATAAAAGTTGTAGAAATTGCAGGGTCTCTGAAACCCAAATGCTTACATAAGAAGTACTAAGTAAACTGCTATATTTTCTTTTTCTTTTTGTTGTTCTCTTCTGTAAGTAAACATCATCTGCTCTCTGGAAATTCTACTTGTGCTTCATAGTTTCTTTAGAAATTCGACTCAATCCTTTATACTGAACCCCACTCTTCCCATAATGTAAACTGAGAAGTGTCCAAATTGCTCAATTCTGTTACAATTCTATTTTAAAATAAAGCATTTTTTGTTATCATTTTAGTAATTTGGATACTTCTGAGCTTTGTGGTAAGTATTCCACCAAATGTCGCATAATAACAGCTAAATTAGGATTAAAGTGGCAATTTTGTTGGATAATTGTATTTTTTTTAATCCAAAAACATTTGGCTATTTCATTGTATGGATATGGATGTTATGCTTGCCCTCGTTCAAAGATTAGCTTTGTACTGTAACATAAAAGTAGGCCTCCTAACCCTCATGAGTGACTAACATCCAACTTCTCAAAACAACATTACCCCTGAATAAAATACTAAGGTCACAAGAGCAAAGGAAATGATCACAAACTCAAGAACCCCTTGATTGTTGAACAATTTTCCTTGTCAGTGCCATCAGAAGTATATAAAGAATAGTGTGGGAAAGATGCATATCATTCTTAGTGTGTAAAGAGTAACTATCTGTTTAGGTGATCATTGCATTTATTTCAATTTTTTTTCTACTCAAGAAGGGAGCCAAGAGTTACTTATTTACATGTATAGTACAGAATAACCATTAGACCTGCTATTTATGAGAGATGTCCCTGCTTACTCTATCTAGATTACTTCATGAAAGAAATGGGCCCTTTCACTGAGATCTTTGCCAATCTAGAGAGCATGAACAAAGCTGTCAGTAATGCATTAGTGGAGTCTGCAAAGGTTTGTACCATCACTACAGGGTATTAAATATTTCCCAAATACTCACCTGTTCTCTATTTAACAAATAGATTCCAAGTTGCCATGCGTCTGTTCAGTAATAGATCACAGATGACATCAAAATGTGGTAAGAACAAAAGAGTGGCACATGAGGCACAGCCGAGTGTGTCACTGATGTTCTTACCACATTTTGACATCCTCTGTGATCTATTACTGAACAGACGCACAGCAACTTGGAATCTATTTGTTTTATCTAAAAAAGAATTTATAAAAGTTTTAATGATGACATCATCTATGCATCTGTCCTCCAATAGATCATAAGTGAGAAACCAATCAGAATGCGTGCATAACTGAGCTTATTATATAAAATAAAATACAGTACTTCAATATGTAATTTTATAAACTAAGGAAAACAAGGCAATAGAGTAAATACAATATCTTGATAAACTTTTATGTTTCTCTCTCTTTAGAAATATTAGCAGCCTTTCAGAGCATATCAGTCATTCTAATTTTTTGAAAAATATCTCATTTTTATTGGATACAGTTGTCATTGATGGTCATGAAGTTGAACTTTGCCTTTTCTTAACCCTTTACACCCTAATATCAGTATCTATATTCTCTACAATCATCTCTGTACATTCATTTTGATACTGACAAGGAGAATTCATTTAACAATCAAAGCTTCCTTGGTTTGCAATCATTTTCTTTATTCTTGTGACCTTATATGTGAATCTGGGGTGAGATTGTATAGATATATGTTATTTGCCGGCTGGGAGGTCCGTATGGTGAAAAACTGTGACCTCGGTCTTGAAAATATTGCCCAAGGCCGTAGGCCGAGGGCAGCATTTTCAAGACCGAGGTCACAGTTTTTCACCATACGGACCGACCCTTAGCCGGTAAATAACACATTTATTGTTTTTAAACTTGACGAAATTCTTTCCGAAAGAACCCGAATGATTTATGGCCGTAAATACGGCAAGATCTTCCATAAACTGAATTTTTGAGTGGGTAAATGGTAGTTAAAATAGAGGTGATGCAAATTTAAGAGAGATGCCTCAGCGAAACATTTTCATTTCCGTAACGATAGAGGTGATTTAAAAGGCTTCCAAACAAACTTTGAAACATTATTTTTACAAGTATCTGTCACAATCTGACACCTGTCAATTAGAGAGCGCGCAAGAAAAAGAAAAGCGAAGGAACATTTGAAAACCAACAGAACTAGTATGGCAAGGACTGTCACGACAATGTTTTCTTCAAAATCAGTTAATGATCTAACGGAAAGTATTATTCACTCTCATCAACGATTCATTCATGTACGAAGATTTACCTCTGTTCATTAAGTAAACGGCGAGGAAATTAATTGTGAGTAAATTCAATCTTTTTATTTTGAAGTTGTGAGAGTTTGCTCGTTTGTTTGCTGTAATGGCGTGTTTAACTCTGATCTTTCCTTCACAAAAACTAAATTCGAACGGCACACTCCAACGAGACACAAGGGAATGTAATGCAGCCTTTTCTCAAAAAATTCCTTCAATTTCTGTTGTGCAATTTAAGGTACAAATGTCCAAATTGAACGGAATTGGAAAGACTCACCAGGAGCGTATATTTGTTGTAGAACTTAAATTAAAACTTCGCTCGCTCTTTCACTATGAACAAATTGCTCGAGAAAATTCAGATATTAAATGAATGAAAGTTCCATCGTTCAGTTTAACTGTAACCAAATACCTCACGTTCCAACTTTCTGGGTACTTTTTGGGAACGATTAAAATTAATTGCAGAAGGTTTTTAGGCCGCTTGTCAACCAACGTAATGACACTATTGTTTATACAAATTCATTCTGAAACCAATATTTTTCTGTCAACCAAAGTGATTTGATAGAGAGAAAAGAGAGGATTCATAAGTTATTTATCGGCTTGAGGTAGTGACCGACGTGTTTGCTTAAAAATACTGCCCAGCCGGAAAACGAGGTATATTTATGAAAAATGACAACGAAAGTTGGGATGTACTCGGCGACTCACAAAAACGTTACCGTGGCCTGTGGGCAGAGATAGGAAAATACTGACCGGGTAAAGAACCAATCAGATTGCAAGATTCATTACCGTGCCCTCTAAAAAAACAATAAATAAATAATATGTTAAGTAAATTTATATCTGGTTTAAATGATATTTTTTGCTATAGGCTTATCCCGACAAGTCCTTTATTGGAAAGTTTACCACTCGCTTCCTGTTGAAAGAGGTAAGTAATTAGGACATATCATGATCATTCTCTCAACCTTATTTAAAGTTTATTTAGGTTTAAACAGTGAGGTACATAAATCTATCAGTCTGTAATAATTTTGAGGATGGAAAACCTCCCTGAAAGACATAGTGACAATGACTATTATCTTCACAATGAATAGTGACTGATGTAAGTTCACATGTCTCTGCTTCACAACTGTATAGATTCAAGGACAGATGGGTTGTCTAGCACATCACATCAATGCTGCAGTAGATAAGATTGATGAGGAAGAAACACAGCAAAGGTGATTGTTTCTTCGTAACATTTCTTTGATAATTAAATCACAGGCTCTTAATAACTTTCCTGATCTGTCATTCAGTCTCACCTTGTGTAATTTCTTGGTCAACCTTGTTGGCAATGCTGTGTGCTTAGAAAAATCACAGAGTCCCTGAAGGCTCTTGTTTCAGAAATATGGGGTACCCAGTGTTAAAAAGCTTTAATGTAAGAAAAGTCATGGAAGTTGAACAAAGACGTCAATTTGTTTTGAGTGACATCATAGGGCCTGTCAGGGTGCAACTCTGGTTGGTTAGTGTCTTTGATTAAAATAAATTTCCGAAACATAAGAATTACAAATGTAAGAGCTGACATTCAAAGTCTTTCACTTTATGAGCAATCAATTTCTTCAGTATTAATGCTTAATAAAATAACATTATAAATTATCAGACGAGTGTATTTGTCTCAAATATGAGAGGATGGAAAAAAAATTCAGTTTCATTTATGAAGTTGATGTGCGTTTGTCTTTCACTAGACCTGATGTTTGTCAAGCTGCAGTCACCAATACAAATGTAAGAGGAGGAAGGATGAAGAGAAAAATGCATTCATTTGAACAACAAACAAGCCTTGATGGTAACTTATAAACTACTCTATTTTTTACTGTTTTCTTTCTAAGGTCCAGTCTTTGATCCCTCTTAGGAGGATTGCTGAAGGAATAATTTCAGGTGGCACTAGCCATCAAGAAGTCAAATAATCAACCTTCCTGCACCTCTTCAATTTCTCCCTGACTATTTACAATTAAAGGTAAAAGTTGGAAGAGGTATTTTTATAAGTAGACACAAATATCAATACATCATCATTATGAAGTGTTCGATCCCCTTCCCTGCACAATTTCTCTATTAGGAAGGAGGTCTGTGAATACTACCAGCACTAATGCACAATAGACTTTGGACCAGGCTCTATCCAAATCAGTTGAACTGAAACAGAATTTATCCCATAATAATACCCTCATTGTAGCTCTGGGCTTCACTGCCCACTTGCTACTTATTAGATTAGATAAATAAGGAAGATACCTTTGTCAGTCTCAAATATATTTTAACTGTTGGGGGCTACTATGTTTTTCTGTACCTGGCTACTGGAAAATTGAATCAATGTCAGTTTCTGCAGAAGTACCTACCCCTCCCCTAACCCAAAAAACAGTCAAATAACAACAAGTTAGGATTATTGTTGGGTCAGGGGAGGGGTAGGTACACCATTGCTCAGATATTGACATTGATCCACAAATGTTGTTATTTTTTTAGTTTGGGAAAACTTCCCCACCCTTAGTGGGGTGGTTAATCCTTTAACTCCCAGATCAAATTTGTAATTCTCCTTACTTTCTTATGATGTTAGTTCAGAGAAGTTAGTATTGGATTAACTAATTTTCCCCAAATTGATTTTTTCTCTATTCTCATCACTTATGTGGTTAATATTGTATTGATATTGTAAAGAGAAATTCTTCTTGGTCACTCATGGGAGTTAGAGGGTTAAATGTCTTACATCTGATCATGGTTATTGTAGTGTTGTAAGACAGACAGGACAAGTCATGAGCTGACATACAACAATGTTCAAGTTTAAGTTTCTCACAAAACATTGATATCTGAACAGCTAACCAGCAAGCAATGAGACATGGTTTGTCCTTGGAAGTAGATCGTCTTTCAGAGCTCATTGACAAATTGGAAAATAAGGTGTGCCTTCCTTTTTTTCTTAAATGATATTTAGGCAGTAGAGGACTTCTTCCATTATTGTATGGCTACATCTAAACACAAGGGGGATGGGGAGAATATGAGATAGTTAAACAAAACAAAAACAGGGCTGAGAGTTTGTATCAATTTTGAGAATTTTCCAAACCATCTTAGTGTTCACATGAGGCTTCATAAACATGAAAGATGTCCTCTGCTACATGCCTCTATTAAATAAATCTCTAAAAAACTAGGGAGTCTTATGGTACAACTTTTTTTTAAGCCTTTACCCCCTGACATCAGTATGCATGTTCTCCATACTATTCTCTGCACATTTGTAAGGTGCTGGCAAGGAGAATTTGTGTAACAATCAAGAGCTTCTTTAGTTGGTTATCATTTCTTTTATTCTACATGTCCTTAATGATTGATTCAGGGGTGATATTGTACGGAGAAATTAGATGCTAGATACTCTTAGGGCTTAAGGGTCAACAGCTATCCATCGCTGAGAGCCCACCCACTGTCTCAGTTATTTTATGAAAAGTGACAGCTACACGGTATGAATTATATTATCAGTGCTCTAATTTCCATTACTGTTTCTTTGAGTTTACTTTTAAAAGTTGGAGACGAGTGATTTACAAACTTTTCACGTGTTCTCCCAACATCCCCCAGGGTTCATTACGCCGGTAAATCGATAGAAAGTACTGTTGATTGCTTTTATAAAATAAGCTTCAGTTTTCTATAGATTAAACGGTGTTATAAACGGTAGTTTATATACCAATCAGGGCGCTTGTAATATCTCAGACAGTTTTTTTAAATGAAATACAAGGTTTCAACTACATGGAATCTTAACAGGTCAAATTTGATGTCATTGATGAAGAGGAAGTTGAAGTTGGAAAAGAACAATCGGTATTGTAGAAATCCTATTTGTAAATACAGAGCAAAGGATTTGAGATCAAGAGTAATGGTATCTCTTAAAAAGTTCAGTACGTCGGAGGCGTGTTCCTGTAGACGTATACCTGTCTCTGAGTGCAAAATACAATTTAGGGTCCAAGTAATCCTGTATTCTTTGATGTTCCTTCAACACGCTCTATGATCGGCTAAGAAAACTCGGACTGTCATCTCAAACTTTCACATCCAAGACTAAGACCGATCGCGCCCTGGTACCTCCTGTTTTCCCCCGCTTTATGCGGTTTTGCCTGAAGTCCTTATTGGCTCACGCGAGTTGGATTTTCCCCTCTTCTTAACAGCCATTCAGATTACTTTGGGTTTGGTTCAGTTGAAACGCGCTTTATTGAGACACTTAAGACTTATTCGCAAGTTTTTTTACTTTTTCTTTTTTCTTTATTAGGTGGTTTTAGTTTCAAGGAAATTTCAAGTAAAGGCTGAAAAAGAATTCCGTTCAAACTTGAAGAGTTATGTTGCGTCCTCGTCTTTAGCAGATGGCTGTTTGCAGTAAGTCAGTAGATTTACTCAGCGTTGTTTACTTGTTAGGGTGACTTGGTCTTCCAAAAAGAGCAGAAAAATATCCTGAACACAGAAATGCAAGTGCAAACGGCTGAGAGCAAACTTAAGAAGTTCGATTTTTGATGTTCCCCGTGAACTTCATGCCTAACCTCCTCAATGTATTTCTCTTGCAGTCTTGGGATACGCACTATCAGTGGAACAAACACGTTTGTGGTGTACGAGATTTGGGCGAGCAGCGAGGATTTGAATAGGTACGTTAACAGACGTTGCCTAATTCACTTTTCTTAATCAGCGACTTCAGAATGTGTAAACCGCAGTCGCATCTAAGTCGCAAAGCTTCTGTAATGTGTTCCCGATTTTTTTGGCATAAAGCTACTTGCTATATGTTTCCTTCTTTCAATGCAGTTAAATGCAATTTAACGGAGTCAACAATAAAAAGCATCAGCGTTCTTTAGTAGTCAGTGGTTTTTTTTCCATATGCACATGCGTCGGAATTCCATGTGTTCTTCTCGGCCTGCTTGGGATGCAAAGATGTTAAGGATTCTAATGATCATTCTTACCTTCATGCAGACACTTCTCGTCTGATACGTCAAAGTCATTCATGCATGGAAACATTGACTGCATGGAACAACCCGAGGAATATCAGAAGATGGCAGTGCCTGGTATGTTATCAGATATTCTTAGATTGCAGCACAGACGAAATGAACCACTCGAAAAATCATGGGTAGTAAAACTGCAATATGGGAACGTAGGTGTGCAATCGCGGAGGAAAAGCAAGCTCCCCCCATCCCCTCCCCTCCCCAACCACGTAAACACACACCTCCCATAGTTCCCTCAATCAATGCTACCTTTCCTTATTGCTAATTTTTCATGATAAGAAGACTGCGGAAATCAACGGGGTGAAGCGTAGGGGATAGACACTATTCATATCAGCTTCTTTCTTTGTTTGTTTTATGAAGTCTTTGAACACAAAAAAAGAAAACCCGTTTTGTTCTTCGAAATTGCACAACTGTAATCCACCCCATGAACCTTAGCGATAATATAGAACTTAGGCTTTAGAGACCCCCACAAATGTGATTGACTTTTCAGAGCGCTTCGTTTGTCCGTCGTCTTCCCTGTCTTCTAAAAATATCATTTACACTCTGACTCCAACAAAGTTCAACTGAAGCGCAAATTTCATGTGTACATCATAACAGCCTTTTTATATCGAATTGCAGCGTCATGGTGGAGGGCAACAAACAACTAACATCACTACGTCGACAATAGACAGAATTTTATTTATAGCCGGCTGAGGCAAACTGACTCACATTTTATCGAATGATGTAACCAGGGATTGGACCCAAGGACTGGAACCAAGGACTGAACCCACCCAGTGGGTCCTCCGTCTTTTTCCTCAGTTAACCCTTTACACCTCAATAACAGTATGCATATTCTTCCTACTGTTCTCTATACATTTCCAAGGGTGGCGACGGGAGAATGTGTTTAACAATCAAGGGCTTCTTTAGTAGGTGATTATTTCTTTTATTCTCATGAACGTAATTTTAGACTCTAGGGCGATGTTGTACGGAGAGATTACATGCTAATCACTGTTATCGGTAAATGGCATTCTGGTTATCTCTTATTACACCGTACGTACACTTAGTCGTACAAGGCATTGCCCCCTGTTAGGTCGAACTACAACGTCAATACCATTAACTAGAGACCAAATCCTAATTCGTCGCCACGGCCAGTTCCTGAGGTCATACCCAAACTACAATCAACCATTTGATATCAATAACTTAAGGGATATTTTTTTTGTAGTAGTCTGAGCCCTCTTAACTATGACGCCTCCTTAACCCTAACCCATATATTTGTAAAATTCGTTTATATGTCAAAAGAGCTAACACACAAGAATCTTCTTCACTATCTTTTTAGTGTTGTTTTATACGCCATCTTTAATGGAGGCAATGACAAATTTTCTTCAATTAACGATTTTTCTATGGCAACTTAGCGTTTGAACAGTAAGAACTGTTTCGTTGATTCACCCATAGTCTCTGTAAAACATAACATGATGTAGGTAATATGTTTATAACCTGAATAAATTTTCTTCTTTTGAGATGCAGATAACTCGACAATTACTTCAAGATTCTTAACTGAAGAAGCCATGCTTAGATGTGTCCGGTTTAAAATTTCCTTCTTTACTATTCCCCTTCAAGCAAGGTTCACACACTTAAAACCAAAGCTCTTCAGAGGAAAAGACACGATGGCAAAATCTAATTCTCCCCGTTAAGCAAGCAGGTTGTAATGAAATCAGACGGGGAATGTTAACCCTGATTACAGGAAGATACTTTGCATGTAATATATATTTTAAAAGTTACAAGCTAATGATTCTCAAAACTGCTTAAAAGAAAACGTATCTTTCGCCTACAAACTTAACTTCTCTCATATAATGAATGTTGGAAATCTGTCCTTAGTGAAGTTAGTACACTAAATAACCACAAAACATTTTCAAATTTACATTAAATAATCTTTAAACGATATACGCTTGGCAGAAAAACAATTTAAAACGATGTTATACCAAAATTCCTATCTTTTGGGAGTAATGGTTTTCAAGTCACGCTTTCTTCATTCAATGTTAAAAGTGTCCTGATGCGCGCTCACGCTGTCACGCAAAACAACTGAACATCTTGTGTCACACGCTGTGTTCTTTTTGTCTCCGTAGTTCGTCGATTCCAAGGTCACACCAAATATGTCGATGAAGTGTTCATAACAATCTAATCCTATCGTGTTGCAGTCTTCTCTGGGGTGAAAACTCATTTAAAAGAAACCCTTTCTTTTCTCTTTTTTCTTGCCATCTTTTTCTTTTTCTTTCACTAGACCATCTACTGACCTGTTAGTGTGAAAATAAGCACATAAGCATTAGCTGTATCCATTGTCTTCCATAACTAATTATTTCAACAGGTTCACGCCATCGTTCTGCTATTCATTTGCGGAGCAAAACGAGTTTTTTTAAAACATATATAAACATTTGCAACCTCGTGGCTTGATTTGATCAGTCGTATGTTATCAATCTCGATACTATGTACTCGATCGTAAAAAATTACATCAAATTTCCATACTAACTTGTTTATACTTCTATGGACTTTGAATATCAACTAACAATTTTTCTCTTTGAGAACTTTTTCATAAGTTGTTTTCGACGCTAACTAGAAGATTCAGAAACGCAGTTACCTCTCTTTTTTAGTAATGCGTGCCAGAGTAAAGTGAAATGCTTTTTAGCGACAATATTATTTCGAAATGGGTGATAGTGTTTAGCGCAAAACTCGAGCGTGCTTGTGCACCATAAACGTACAAAGCATGAATATTAGTTACTAACAGATGCGAGAGAAACGGTGAGGTATTCCCGACACTCTGAAATAAAAGATGAACACAATTTTTTCAATCCCCTAGCCAGGGTTCAAGACAAAATTCAAAACCGGTTTCTTCGAAATTAGACGAGAACTTCATACGAAGTGTTTCAGTTGCCTTCCGGTAAGGATTCGAACGTGCTCCGACTAACTGGGTTCGGAGAAGCAATTTTACTCAACAAGATCGAGTTGCAGGATAGGAGGCAGTTTCACCCCCAGGATAACAAATGCTCCCTAGCAGAATTACCGCAGGTTGAGGTGGGACTAGCAAACATGCACGTGAAATAATAAATGGTAGGGTTGGGAGGGGAGGGGCGAAACGCAAATCTCCAAGAGCTACCAAAGATCCTACATAAGATAAAATCTTCAAGGGAAAAAACCTTTGCCTTAAAATGAAAAATTTGGCCATTAGTCACGTGGTTAAGAACAATGCACAATTAGGTCTTTTTATTTTCAAAATTACTGTTTAGTTCTGGTGTCGACGGAAAACGTTGACTTTCTGTTGCAGAGAATTAAAAACTCCGATCGAATACGAGAAAATCAAGTGATAACAGGCACAGTTGCCAAATGCATTTCGGGGCTGCTCAGACATCTTAAGTTAGCTTTTGTTCTTGGCGAGGTATGAACTCTGAATTGTTTAAGATTTGCTTTAGGTTTAGTCAATCATGAAGCTGCTTATTTAATTCGTAAAATAGCATGAGGAGACCCATCTGGATTTGAAATATTTAGTGCACTTCACAACTTTTTTTTTTTTAAGGTATTACTTCATGCACCTAACTACGGTTTTTAAATGCTTTATTTGGCAAAGTTAAATTTATTGCTTTAAGGGTAGTTAGCTCGGCGGACTTTATATTGCTGAACAAGAATAAGTATGTTTATAGTAGAAAGCAACCATTTTATTGTGACTCATGACTATAAAAAAAAAGGTCAGTACCTGGTTGATTCTAGATTTATGCCTTTGGGAAACACAATGCTCCATGGAAAAGAGCGCGATGGTTTTCTCTGTGTAAACAAATGATCACGTCATTATTGCTATACATGATTCATGGCTACAGAGTGAGCGCGGACGGAAAGCTCACGGGAGGTTGTGATTGGAAGCCGTGAAATAGCTATTTATTTCATGGTTTAGGATATAAGACAGTATGCTACATACATGGCGACAGTCAATCACTGTGTTAATGAACACACGCGTTATGAATGTTAAGCAACCTGTAAATGACCATTTAATGCACAGCTTTTAAACCCATATTTATTTTGGGCGTTTTTCCCCTTTACTGCTAACTATATTAAGCAACTCAGCTTTAAACATAGCATAATTTAGGAGACCATTTATGTAATTAAACGTTTCGGGCGCAATAAGTTGAACACTTAGACACTACAAAGCGTTAGCACGACAGCACTTACCGGCAAAAAGGCGGAACTGCACAGACTAAAGCGCTAAAAATTATCTGAGACTGCTTTACAGCAAACATTGTAGACAAAAAAAGAAATAAGAAATTCCTTAGGGTGTACCGATTTAAAGCGCATTTCGAAGTGTTTTTAGGCGATAGCAGCGGAGCTAAAGACAACAAAGTGAAATTTTTAAAGGGGCCAATGGAAACTCAGGCTTAAAAGTCAAAAACTACTTCTAGCGCGTGAAACTAATTCCGAGTTGATTGGTTCTAGTTTTGCATGTGATTGGTTCAGAGACTAGCACGAGTTTTCTAAACCGATCTCAAAGAAGAACCAATACAATCTGGTCAATTGAGAAGGTAACTCGAACGTCTTTGACCAATTAGGATTCAAAGCAAATGTGATTACGAGTTTGCACTTCATCGAAAAGCGCTCCAAGAGTTCCACCAGGCTAACATAAGATGTCTGAGAACACACAAAAATGAAAACTGACTTCAAGAAAGGCTTTTTACTTTAACAATGGCCAACACAGCATAACTAAGCGGGAGCGAAATCGCTTTTACAAGAACCAATTGATAAGTTAGGGGAGGATTGGGTGAGCCAACGCCAACGTTAATGCCAACTTCATTACTTGCAGCTGCTAAATAAGCATATACAGACAAAAAACAAGCGACACATACTCCAAACAAAAAACATGAGCAAACCACAGTTTCTTCCAGCACTATTAATCAGATCCTACAAAATCTCATCTAACCTTACAGACAGACGAGCGAAAGACCCACATAGCCTCATGCAAAGTTACGTAACGTGTACCTAAGCCTCGCTTTCTTGGTGCGGAACGTATTGCAAAAGCAATGATATCCAAAGAATACCCACGTATAACCAAGAACAAGATGACAGGCAAAAGAGGGATGTGGAGCAAAAAAGGCTTAGGGTAAAACGTAATCACGCATAAAGGTTATTTGGCGAAAGAATTGTTGACAAATTGACCTAAATATTTTATCTACAATTCCCATCCACCCTCTCGCATGGTTCAAATAGCACGAGGAAATATTTCAAATCAATGCAACTGGTTTGAAACTCCAATTATATCGATATTTATGGACGATTGTTGGACTGAAGGTCCAGAATAGAAGGAAATTTTCTGCCTGAAAAATCACGTAGGCAATGAAACTTGCAAGAATGTTTTTCTAGAAACTGGTCTACACTTCCTGTGTGCAGTTGTTTAATACCGAAAAAATTTCACTTTCAGTCCGCCTTTTAGAAGAAGGGTCACTTTACTACAAATCACTCCCAAAAAATTCCGAAAAAACAAACAAACTACTTCCGACAGCAATTTTCTTAACAATGTCCATTGTAAACTGGGTATTTAGGACACCTCTTGTTCTATTACAAACCAAGGCCGCGTGTGTTTGTAAAGGAATACACCTACTTGAGTGATTTGCTGGAGGAGTCAGACCGTTCCAGACCCTTCAGGCCATTACTTTTCAGTTCTTCCTCGTAGTGTCCCTTCTCCCTCTCGAACTGTTTTCGTTTTTCCTCTAGCTCCTTGTTCTGCTGGTCGAGCTGTTTCCACATCTGTTCGTTTTTCTTGCCAAGCTGTTAAAAAAATGTTCGTACTGAATTCTTTTCTAAATACAAAAGAGCGATTACAACGAAACTAAGTGTCGCATGAGACCAAAAAGAGTTCAGAGTTTAAAACAGTGTCCAAAGTAATCCAACATAGCAGGGGTGGTACTGTGCTTCGCTTTGTGATTGGTCAAGAAAATTCGCGCAACTTTCTCAAACAATCAGAACCGAAACTAAAACTAATCACGACTTGGTCGCCCGCGTATTCCCGCGCTTTAGCCAGTTTGTTATTTTTACTTCGAGTTGCCATTGGCTCTTCAAGGTATTTTCCTTTCTTCTGAATGCCTGTTGTGATTATTTTGGTTTAGCCGGGTTTTACGATAATCAATAGAAAGCGCTCTTTGATCGATAATGATAGAGGGGAAAGCACAAGTTTCTATACCATTCACAGCTCATGGCGACGCTAGTCCAAAGCAATCCCTGATTGCTTTCAACACTCCACTGAAAATTGCTCTAATGATAACTCTAACCATGGTTCACTTGTCATGAAGATAACTCTGAGAAATTGTTTTTGAATCAAATAATAATCCCCAGTTGATATTTTGTTCATTATCGCTTGTCTTCTACATATTTAATTGACATTATGCGTAAAAATTCTGTCCAAGTCACCCCTGGGATTTAAAGAATCAACGTCAGCCTTAGCTGTTCATGTTCACCTCAATGCTCACTCACTCACTGTCCAACTCACCTCCGCCTCAGAATCTTTGAGCTTCTTTTTCTTTTCCTTGACTTTCATTTCGAACACTTGCTCCATTTCCTGTTCCATTTTCTTCAGTTTCATTTCTCGTTCCTCTTTCTCAGCTTCCAGTTGCTCCAGAGGACTTCTACTGAGAGACACGCTAAGAAAAAATGATCAAAGGATGGTGGTTTAAAATTAATAACTACTTTGTGTTGAATGATGAATTTTACTAAAAAAAGAAATAAAATGCTTCAAGACGACCAAACAGTGAGCAATGAGTCGGTTTATTAAACAGTTTTCGTTCAAAGTAAAAATGTTTCTTTGTTTTTGTTTAGTTAGGGTGTTTCTTTGTTTTGTTGTTCTGGATTTGTTTATAGGATAATCTGGTAGCCTTACAAACAACTCATTGAAAATCTTGTTACGCTTTCATGTCGTAACCGCAGGTGTAAAGATCATTTTGACTTTTCATACACTTCGTACATACATGACGGACACCTCACGTTTAATTGTTGTATCAACAGCCTGCGTTAAAACGATTCAGATTCCTCTTCGATCGACCATCATCTCGGCGTAAGCCGGTGTAAGCTTTGCAAAAATATTTTCTCCCCCATAAATGAGGGTGGTAAGTTTCTAAGAAAATGTGGTGCTGCCTCATTAGGGGGTAATACTGGTTAATGTCGACTGAGTTGATAATGTAAATTGGCCACCGTTAAGAATTTCTTAAGCTGACGATTCGAGCGTTAGAGCTCATAGTGCATGAGCCAGAGACTGTTAATTTTTAGCCAGAAAACTTGTTGTTTGTACAGCACTAGGACATGGGAACAAAACCCCAAGCCAGTCAAAAAGTACTACTTGATTTAGTACCACGGTAAAACAAAACGAAAGTTATCACAGTGGCCACTTAGAACAAAGCAACCAACCACATTGAGAACACGAGGCAGAAGCAAGCCTCTAGCGCGGGAATGACTGATTCCCCATTCCCCGGTATCGCAGAGGTCATGGGTTCAAATCCCATATGGGCCTGAATTTTCTTCATGTCTTATTTCAACTACTCATTCGGTGGGGTTCATAGCTGCGAGGATCGCTTGTATCTGATTTCCCATTGGTTGCAGTTTTGCATCTGATTTGTTAAGAGGATGACGCGCGAGATTTCTAGACCAATCACCGGGTGGAATAACAAAAGCAATCCCGAATTATTCATGACACTGACTTTCTCTGGCAGAGATGCATCATTCTCTTGTTTAACTGATGTGATACAGAGTTACTTACTTAGAACTTGGCTGATTAGTAGGTGAGCCAACGGTCATGGCCGCCAGCTTTTCGCAGCGATAATTTTCGTAGTGAGTGTCGTTCGTCACATCCTTGAGATCCTGCATATGCGTTCTGAAGGAAAAAGAAAGTATATTTGGTCGTGAATAAAGGGCAAAAGTTTCTAAAGAAACTGAGGCGCTGAGTCGGTGGTGGGTACTACAAGATAACATGGTTTTATATATGAGTTGATAACGTAAATTGGCCGCCGTAAAGAGTTTTTAAGGATGTTTCGAGCGTTATGAGCCCTTCGTCACTGCGTATGGTTATGGTCTCAGAATGGATCTACGCCTGGATACGGAATTATCCAAGATTAACAAAAACTGGATCATTAACAAACTGGATCATTGAATAATCCAATTCAGTAGATTTGATTGGCTTAGCTTTAGGAAATAAAACGGAAGTAAATCTTAGATAATCAATTAGTTGGCTCGTTCAAAAAGAAAATAATAAGTTTAAGAGATTTATTTACATCTTGCGGACGTTGTTGATAAGACGATCACTCTATTTACGCTTGTTAGTTATGAGATCATCATAGCGATCGGTTGTTATCTAATGCGCACTCACGCAATAAAACTCATTTACAAAACCACTGAAATTTTTCCGGTAAATATGATCGTGATGCCTACAGAAGTTTGCAATGTCCCCATCAGGTGAAGGCACAACGAAATAAAGTAAACACGAAAATCGCCAACTACTGGTGTTCGCTTCTAAGCTAATTTTTCAGTATTCGAACTGTAATACAACCCCTGTGATCTGTTCGTTTGAAGGGTGATCGGCGCTAATCTAGGTAGTATAATCATCTCGACTTTGGTTTCTTTTGTTTGAAAGCGTTTGTTGGGATAAACGTATTGCAGAGTTTCATCTCAGATTAAAATACACTGAAGAGAACGAAAGATAATCAGAAGGTCTACCTGCAATGCTATAACACTATATCGAACATTTATACCCTGAGCTAAAATAAACTGAGCTTGCTAAGTTTTGCACAACTCAGGCTTAAAATATCGTTCACTGCTACGACATCAGGATTTATTTGTTACGTACCATGATACTTACCTGATCAGCATGTTTCTTAAAGCAACAAAATCGCAGTGGTCTACATTTTCAACTTAAAAAAAAAAAGAGAGAAAGAGGAAGTAATCATTAATAATCCCGCAAGATATACATATCAGCGACATCGACTATCGATAACGTTCCAACATGCAGTTGTTTCAACAAAGACAGGTTGGAACTTTCAACACACGATTATGTAATTAAAACTATCATCAGTACATTCACACTGCAGGCAGAGTCTCAAACTTTACTGGTACAACGCTTAACTTTTTGACAGCAGATGTTAAAAATAGCTTTACAAAGACAACAGAGTGGAAACCAAAGGGTTGTAAAGGTCAAATGAATAAAGGGGTAAGTTTCTAAAGGAACTATGGTGCTGCGACGGTAATTTAGGGTAATTTAGCATTATCAACTGAGTTGAGATCATAAATTGGCCACCATAAAGAGTTTGAAAGCTGACGTTTCGAGCGTTAGCCCTTCGTCAGAGCGGTAAAGTTCAACTGGAGACTTTGCAAAGAAAGTTTCAAAAACATGTCATCACAGGCAATACCTTCGGCCACACCCCAAGGGTACACTCGGGCTCTTACTCTCTTGCCATTAACTTCTAAGACTGTGTTGCTACCAACCACTGCAAAAGGTATTCTGTCCTAGAAACAAAATAATATTATTCCTCAACAAGGGAGTACAAACACAAAGGTCTGATTATTTAAACAAAGTTTAGTAGTTGTTTAACCAAACCGTGTCCAAAAAACTCCTCAACTGAGCTGAACCTTTAATCTGAGCATTTATTTATGTCACAGTGTCAAGAAAGCCGAAAGCCAACAGTGGAAGGACTTTTACCTAATTATATTAACCCACTTAAGGGGAAAGCCTTAGGCCCAATATTGTTTGCATAAAACAGTGGTTTGGGTTAGAACTCGCGTAAATAACCGGCTCAAAATCAAAGTTATCTATGTTAGGACTTAAACAAGTTACTTGCATATCCAGGTGCAAGTACTGTATATGTCTCCCAGATCACATGGCATTATATTTCCACTTTTATAGACATGAACAGCATCATGTAAGGTTTTATTTTCTACGAGTTTATTGATACCTTCATACTAACAGCTGCTACATCATCATCATCATCTCCTCCAAGGTCTGGAAATCTGTAAATCCCAATGTCATTTTCCTCTATTTCCTTAAGTATCTGATAGTGAAAAGAAGCAGTTCTTTAAAAAAAATGCAATTTCTAAACAAGGTAATACAAAAGAGGCAAAAAAGTAAGTTTCAAACCTGTTTTTTGAACTTGGTGCACTCATCATGGGTCAAAGTGTCAGCTTTTGCAATCACCGGTACAATATTAACCTAAAATAAGTAGAGAGTTAAATGATTATCTTGTAACTTCTCCATACATGATTAAGCAAACAGGTAATGAGAATACTCAAACTTATCAGGTAGAAGCTGTCATCTTGATCTAATACCAAATTTTTGTAACTAATTAGGTCTAGACATGGTTTGATGCTACTTTGGTTTACAGATTTAATGAATGTAACCGAAGAAGTTACAATTCATAGACCCAACGTTTCGACATTCCTATCTAGTGCCTTCATCAGGGGTGAATATATTTTAATTAGGTCAAATTACAAGGAAAGGTGTAGCAGCTAAAGGGGAGAATTGACAATCAGATCATGAGAGTTTAAGGGTTACACGAGTTGAAGTATAAAGCAGAAGCATATCAGCACAACAAAAGGTTACAAGCCCACCTTGTTATGAAGTCTTTTCATAAATTCTATATCCAAAGGTTTTAGACTGCAAAAAGAAAATACATGTAGCAATACATCTTACCACAAATTCTCATCACCACTGAGTCACTATCACATCAAGAAATGTCAAAACAAAGTTCAACAAGCATACTATTTGTAAAATGAACTAACCAGTGCCCTGTAGGTGCAATAAAGTACAAGCAACAATGAACTCTGTCATCTGGGAAAGGTGATCTGACCACTCTTGATTCTGCATTTAAATATTCTTCAAATTTGTTGTCTATGTATTCAATAATGGGCTTCCAGCTTAAAAAAAAAAAAAAGAAAGATTATGAGCTTGTTAGAAACTTCAGAATCCTTTCTTTTCCTTTTTTCCTTTAATAATAATGATAAAAAATATGCTGTCCATGAAGCTAAAAAGTGTGTAGAAATATCTATAATTGTAATTTACCAGTCAGTGTTGTCAACAGCATCTCCGAATCCTGGAGTATCAACAACTGTTAGTCTCAGTCGCACACCTCCCTCTTTCATCTCAATTGTTGAAGGTTTTATCTACATGAAACAAAAAAAATCCATGACCCACCTTCTACAGTTACTGTTACTAATTGAAAAACTAAACCAGCTTACTGACATGTGTCATATGAACTTCATAATAGACCTCGCTCATCATAAAGTCTCTGTGGCTCAATGGTAGAGCATCGGAACACAAAATCCAAAGGTCTGGGGTTCAATTCCTCATGGAGACTCAGAATTTTTTTTTTATTTTGTCCCTCACTTGTGACAAGATGAAAAACATCTTTCTCTAACTTTAATTGTGTTTCAGGCTGTTCAACTTGATTTGAGTAATTCTTTCCTTAACCCTTGCACTCTCAAGATCTCATTCAAATTATACTCACAGTCTGCCACACAATTCTTATGAAGATGGTTTGGAGAATTTGGTATTGGATTCACGACTAATCCCCATATTGAGAATTTCCTCTTTTCTCATCACTTGTCTGCTTGATATAGCATTGGTATTGTAAGGAGAAAATTATGTCTTGGTCCCTCTTGGGAGTTGAAGGGTTAAGAGTAAATAACAAAAAATTTCTCTCTGAATAGAGACTCAAGAAAAACTTCCCGTTTCTTTGATCTTTCATTTCTTAACTGCAGAAAACTGATTCTTTGTTTCTGCTTCAAAAAGGGTCTAAAAGAGCAAAACATTTTTGTCTTTTTCTTTTTTTTTTTTAATTTAAAC
The DNA here is from genome assembly GCF_964200805.1 of Pocillopora damicornis. Taxonomy (NCBI): domain Eukaryota; kingdom Metazoa; phylum Cnidaria; class Anthozoa; order Scleractinia; family Pocilloporidae; genus Pocillopora; species Pocillopora damicornis. The sequence continues at coordinate 8,401,089 of NC_142672.1, forward strand.
TGTACATTCATCAAAAAAATGAGAGAAACAAGAGGAAAACAAATCAAAATCATGTTTCCCAATCAATTTGCTCATGTGGCTCACAAGCACAAACAAATCAAATCTGAGCAAATATAAAAGAACCCACTAAAATTGCCATTAAATGAAAAAAATTTTAACACCACTTTGTAGTATCCAATTACCAATATTTTATCTTCTGAGTAGAGAGTATTTTGTGCTCAATATTTTGCTATTTTTCTCTGGCTTCAAATTTATATAGCACATCAAGTAAAACACTTACTGAAACAGTTTTGTTGAGTCGTTCCTCTACACTTGGATATGCAGCAGGTGTGTAGATATCAGTTAAAAACAGTGAGTTCAGAAGTGTTGATTTGCCCAGTCCACTTTCACCTGGAGAAAAAAAAAAAAAAAGATGGCTCTATAAAAAGGATGACTTCATAACAATACTATAAGCAAGCAAGAAAACAAGTGCACAGAAAGTGCCCTAAGGCAATCATCTGGTACAAAATAAAAATAACCACATTGTTCTTCCCTAAAAACCACAATAATGCCAACACTTAACATTCCAATTCAGTCACAGGATCAGGGAGGAAGATATTGTAATCACTTATGAGGTGCTTTCAAGGTAAGAGCTTTAACTGTGCTTACTCTAAAATGGCTGGTAAAAGCTAAAAAATTGCAGATTATATTGATATGGCAATTTGCCATTACAACAAAAATGTAGACCATAAGATGCGCATTCTATTACACCAGGCAACTTAAACTTTAAAAAAAAAATAGAGAGAGAAAGAAATTTGACCCTTGTAAATGTCTAAGTATAAAAACATCTTGACATCATTGTCATTAGGATGAAGAAGTTAAAACACATCTGTTCCTTAAGCCAGATTATGGTAAAAGCTTTTAACTGGGGAACGGAAATGATAGCTTCTAGCTTTGCATTAATATTTAATAAGCAGCTTAAAGCCCTTCTATGATTAAACAATTCAGTAACCTGAGGAAAAAGCCCCAAAAGTATTCTCAATATCCTTAATTCACCCAATTACAAGAAAAAAAAAAAGATTGGTTTGTGAACCAACTAGGCAAACTGCATCTTCAACTACGTTAAAAAAAAAAATGAATCTATGCATTCAGTATTGACCAGAACTCATCTTTCAAAAGCTAAAAAAAAGTGAAAAACAACTTAATAGTGTAGTTATAAAGTATCACTTAAAATGTTGCACCTGAAAAGGAGTACAGAACTTTTGGTCCAGAAATTAAGAGATAAAGAATTCTTGCCACTGTGCTGGGTTAAAATGCAGACAGTAAATATTCAGACAGTAAGTTACACATAAGAAAAGCAGGACAAGTTCCTTTAACTGCATTTAAATACAAACAAGTATGTCCTGACTCATACCAAGAACAAGGAAGATAAAAATCTGGTTAGTTACTATTAAAATTACAACTGATATTTAGGCTAACACTATTAGCAAGCTATCAACCAGACAAGCAAAGATGAATCTTGCCACTAAAGTAATATACAGTGTAGTATAATAACAAATAATTATAGGTCCCTATGGATCTACAGAGAGAATGAGAAATTCTAAGTAACCAATAGAAATTAAACCTCAGTTTACTTTGGATCAAGAACAGTGATTGAAATAAAAAAAGCTCAGGGTAGATTAACAAAGTTGGTTCTCAAATACAATGCAATGTATATCACATTTCACCGAGCCTCTTCATTAATACATGTACTGATAACATCACTGAGCCAATTTTTTTTTTTGCAATCTTGTTTATCTCTCAAACCCAATGAAAGTAACACACTACAAATTAAAAAAAACTCAGAATTTTACAACATGGTGACATTTTAAATTTACAAAATTTAGTCTGTATCTCCATTTAAAAAAACCAGTGAAAAAAAAGTCAGACAAAAACTCTGTAAATAGCATCATTGGGAACAATTTCTTAGAGAAGTTTTCATATAAAAGTTAAGAAGAGAAAACAGCTGTTGATTAGCATCACCTTCATGTGCGGTTAATGAATAAAAAAACAAAACCCTTGCAGAAGTGTATAATCTGTTGCTGTAAAACTTACATTCCCTGTTTAAAAGAATTTACAAGGAAATCCAAATCTGAAGATTTTGGTGGTGTTTGAATTATAACATTCAAATCTCTAAACATAATTGGGCACGAAATGTCTCTGCAATCACAAATACAAGTTTAGTAACAGTCACCTGTGGAAAAATGAACACAACTAAACTTTGACAAACATTTTGAACTTCATTAAGTAGATGTTTGAAGTACAGCAAGTAAACACCAATTTCACAATTTTGGCAAAGTTACAATTAATGGCAGTGGTAAACGGATTGTATTAACAAAGTCACAATAAAGTGGCTGGCCACAAAAGATGGGTGGATGTACCAAAGAAATACTTCAAAGTAATTTCAAGGTAAAACAATAGAGAGAAATCCTGCTGGTGAATCCAAGCTCCAAGAATTCCCACAGAGATGCAATTTACAAAAAGATAAAAACAAACTCATATGGTTACAAGTCCTTCTCGCAAAATTCTCAAGATGGATCTAAGTTTAATAAAAGTTTGTGGAAAATATGGAAATTAATGAAAGGCCCCCTTGAATAACCTTGCTTACTTACACAATAAACATTTCTTGACAATAATTTAAATTAGTACTTTGAGAAAATGACATGTTTCACAAAGAAAAATATTTGGACAACTGGTGGTAATCTCTTGCTGCCACAAATATCCTAGCAAAGTACGTTTATAGCCATGGTGGTCGAAAGAAAAACAAAATAATCACTCATTTCAGTATAGTTTCATTCATCTGTCTCAGTTTGAATCACACGTGGAGATTTCGCACCTGATTCTATGTGGACTCGAAGAAAGTAATCAATTTAAAGGCAGATGTTAAATTCAAACAGAATTTCACCAGACAATCGTCTTCAAAAGAAATTAAATTGGCAAAATATGCAAAATTTATTGAGAATAGGTGACAGAAAGGAAAAGTTTTGACAGCTCGACTACAGCTACGTCCCGCAAAGAGGATTAAAAATGCATCTAGAATTACGTGACATTTCACGAAATAAAAATTCGGCCAAAATTCTTTAATTGAAAATAACAAAACAGCACAGACGCCGAAGACAAGAAAATACTAGACATGGTCATCAAAAAAAAAAAATTGATTAATTGCTCAACAATTGTTCGATCTAACACAACTCTTAAATTTACAACTTCAAGTACCGTCTTATCAAAGCGAACATATTCATCTGACACGAAAGTAATGAAACTTCCATATTGCATCGGAAATGTTTCATCGCTATGCAGAAATCAACGATAAGAGTGATTGGCGCCTCTTGATTCTTATCAATTACTCAAATTTAACTTCAAGAGCATGGAGAATGTTTCTTCAGGAATCACGCACATAAAGTGTAAGGGTTGAAACACATGAAAATGAAATTTACATGAATTTCTACCTACTTGGTTAGCATGTGTTCGTGCAATATTTCTATTTGTTTTTTTTCGGTTTCGTTCCTAGATAACCTGCATGTAAATATTATGATGTATCTATACAAACGCTATCGAGATCGGCCGCCGAATTTGGATATAATATTCACTTAAAAATTGACAGGTAATAGTAAAGCTGGCGCAACGAAACCACGATCGAGTCACATGCGGGTTATATTAAACATAATGACACGAAATTTCCTGATTCACGATTAACAGCAAATCAGATGGTGACAAAGGGTGATTAGTTTCTTTTGAGAGCGTAATATACGAGTCTTCATCGAATAGTACCGAAACAATGGCTCAAAAACTGGAACTTTCTCCGTCAAGTGAAATATAAATGTCTCGTGTCTTCTCACGCCATGCCGCAAACATGCCGGGTTCATACTCTAAGCGAGATTCCCCAAAATTTTACAGAGTTACACTTCTGGTGTGACTTAATCCCTACTAAAGTAAAGCAGAAGGAAGCAGTAAAATGTGTTCAAACACAAATTAATTTATTCCAACACATTTCTCTTCCGTAATTTCAGCACCAAGCATGTTACCTACCGACCACCATAACGGTGAATTCGAATCCTTTCTTGACACTCTTGCGAAAAACTTGGTTTGGAAGATTAGCAAAACCAACGTAGCCCTCCATACCTTTAGCGCTCTGTGCAGTAGAAAACATACAAATCTGTTGTTTAGGCAAGAGCCAAACTGAAAGATATTTATCGGAAAACAAATCGGAATTGACAAGCTGTACTCACCGCTTTCGTCGTGAATGAATATTTTTTGATCGAAGCCATCATGTGTTGGCAGAAAGTCCGTTCACCGAGGGAAAAAGTTAGAAGACGGATACGAATGAGTATAACAAGAAGCTGAACGTTATAAATAAATGATACAATTGTGAACCAGTTATTGAGGACTGCGCTTCAAGCCACAGCAGCGGTCAAAGCAAAATATAAGCCCCAGCTCTCTACTGCGACCGATACGCCGCAACATCGATCGTTTGCCCGTCCAAACTCAAAGGAACGCCCACAATGCAAAAAATATTGCAAGCATTCGCCTCTTAAACGACTAAATATTACTAACCCATCGCTGGAAGGCAAATTTTCCGCTCTATAAACTCTCAGACTCCACACAAAACACAACACGCCTTCTTCTGTTCGTCTTCAGTATTTATCGCGCGCGCGTCATTGCGCATGCTTAGAGGCTTTGTTGAGAACCGGAAGTGAAGTGAGCTCAAAGTTGCGCCGGGGATTTCCTTCCGAATGTCACGTACAACGATTAATTCTATGGTCAACAATCCCTTCTATATTGGCAAATTATTGTCGAGTTTTCTCGTTTAACTTCTGTTAGGTAAAGGCAGACAGTTTCATTTTTTTCTAGAAATATCACCCACTTGTTGCGCGTCCCTTCCGAGGCGGCTAGGTGCAGGTGTTTCCACATCTGGCAAAAAATCAAATTTATTCAGGGCTTCGAGGCCGAGAACAAAGCATTTTTTTTCGTAACCAAACACAATTCCAGACAATTTTGTGGAGCATTCTCGTCATAGATAAGACTTGAGAAGTCTGTTAGGAACAAAACAGGCATAAAGGGAAACAACCGCGTCTTCCTTAGGAGTAGAATACCGCCTTACCACAAACTGTATAAATCATTCAAAGATTTAGTTGTCAGGTGTGGCTCCTATTGTTGTTCAGAAACTTCATAACAGAGGATTTCATCGATAAAACTCCATACCGCACCCTGGGTGTTCGACAGTATTTGCATGGTTTCCAGTTCCAACCGGGCGAATACACTAAGAAGTTACTGATCGCATCCATATAAGATTAATACCTAACTTTAAAAAAACAACAATCTCCCGGAGCAGGATTCGAATAAAACTTGGAAAAGCTATAGCCATAGTATAAGTCTCATGAGGTCACGATGCCATGCTAAGCAAATGGTCGGTAAAAATATTTACTTCAGTTACAAGGGATCGTTCATCAGGGATGTGGGAGTAGGTAGACGTCCCCGCCCTTGCCCACGTATCACTGTACCATTCAAATTCCACCGGAGCGACCAACTAGCAACAAAATTAAATCCCGTTGTCACTGCATGGAACCTGATTTTCCAAGTATAAAAGAGGACAAGTCAAATTTCTCATTTGATTAATCCAGACTCTCTCATCTTCCCTTTACTCGCTTGCGTGCCGTGAGACTGCGGTAAGTTTGAAAAATGAGGCTTATGGCGACCAAAAACGGTATAAATGAGCTCTGCTTTCACGGTCATTTTCCTATAATCACTAAGTTAACACTAGAGAAAATTAGATAAAAAATCATCTTGCTCGCAACCATCGTAAGTATCTTCCGGCCTTAGCGTACAATCGATTAATTGCAGACAGTGAGAAGTTCCATGTTACATTATTCTATTTGGCATTCTTGCTTCACCAACTGTGACGCGCGTTCTTCTTAATTAACTTCTCTTGTTACATAGACTTATTTTCACCTTTTTTTAACCTAATTTACAGACCAGTTTGCTAAAGTCTCACATTTTTTAACCTTTTCCCATTGTTTTAGACTGTTTGCATCCCACAAAGGCAACCTTCTACTATGCCTACCGAAAAAAAACTCAGCTAACCCTTTAATTCCCATGAGTGACCTAAACAGAATTTCTCCGTACAAAATCAGTACAATATCACTCAGACAGGTGATGAGGATATAGAAAAATGTAAGTTTGAGGATTTTCTGATCGATCCAGTACCAAATTCTCAGAACTAGTATCACAAGAATTGTACGGCAGACAGTAAGGAGAATTACTAATGAGATCTTGCGCGTTTATTAAAGGGTTAAGAGTGGTTGGTAAAATCAGTTTGATGGATGAGCGTATGCGCCGGATACTTCTTTCAATTAACCTGAGACATTAGGAGATCCTAAATTGATTCGTTGTTGTTCGTCTCCCGTTTCACGAGCAAATCTCCTTACCTTAGGGCTTCCATGTTACAGTTAAGGGCTCATTTTAAAATTTTCAATCCGTTGACGTAAAATCAAAACCAAATTCTTCACAGAGACCAATTAAAAGTAAGGGAATTATCACAAGAAGCCCGTGACTGAGAAATCACGACAGAAAAAAGTAAACTGCCAAAAGTGCGGGATGACGCAGGTGATCTATCTATAATCTAACTCTTTGAGCTTAAGGTGCTTATTTTTAATCTCGAATAAAGTGGGGTGCGCACGTTTGAAGAAGGTTTACGCTGATTGTAAGGAAATTCAGAGTTGAATTCGTCGCAGGTAATTATTTTGTGATCCAGATGAGCGTGCCAGCCGAAAGAGCCTGATGTAGACTCATGCCCAATCTTTTGAGGCCAAAGTTCATCATCGAGACTTTTCATCCCGTTTCTTGCGCGATCAAGAGGGCGAGAATGCTTCCATATGGCAGAAAATACATTTTTTCTATTCCTAATTGGACTGGAAAATATAAAAAATTTCAACGAGCTTCTGTGTCGTCTTTCCTCAAATGGCCCAACCCGTTTGGCTTAAAAAAGGATGATCAACTGGAACAAACGACTGCACTTAAACAAGGAACGCCTGGTACATCTAAATACTACGTCCCTCGAAAATTTGTTCCTATGACAAGAAAAGCTCTTATAAGGCGAATAGTAGAAGACGAGAACCTGATAAACCCGAATGACAGAAGTTACTTTCAAAATCTTGCAGTGAACTTGGACAATGCCATAGCTGGGACGTTTCACGGAGTTCTTGGGGAGTTGAAGGTAAGTCACCGCTGTTGTCACCATCCGCAAGAAAATCAGAAGCAAAGATACGTTTTAATAAATGGTTCGTTGAACTTAGGAAGTTAGAAGAAGAAACATGACAAATTTCAATTCGTCAAGACCACATAGGGTAGCAACGTCGAGTAATCGGCAGAGACGAGCCCTTTCTGCAGGAGACCTGCAGTGAGCAACCAGCACCCCACAAACTACCCCTTCAGAATACCTTTATACCTTTATTTCCAAAACCTTTTCCTGTCCAAATTAAATGATGACCTAACCCTGCAAAGTGGAAAAAGTCTCTGTGGGATTACCCCGTAGGATACATCACATTCACATATGGTTTGACCCTCTTTTAATAGAGAGTGGTAAACTAGTGGAGCAAGCTCCTTATCAAGGAAGCAGGACAATGAATCAAGAATAGGAGCAAAAAGGAGGTTATCTAATGCCGTTTTTACCTCTATTTGCACTTGTCACTTTATTACACCAGCCCTATTTTTTTTCTATTAAAATTTTGCTATTAATTTAATTAATTGTCAAGGTACATGTGTAAAGACTAAAGTTGGTGAGGAAGCCACAATGCTTTCACATGAGTTTTTTTTTTTTATATACCATCGCTAATGAAAGTTAAAAGAAAAACAAACCAAAAACAATTTTTTTCTTCTTAAGGCTTTGTATGATCCTTTGAACCCTGACAAAGAGACCTTAACGCTCCATAATACTTCCAAGAAGGAAAGACTTGACAATGAATTCTGGCTACTGGAAAAGTTATCTCAACTGTTAGAAAAGGCTCACTTTTATGAGTTACCTGTTGAAGATGTGCGCAGTGCCTTAAAAGAACATGATGCCGGAGACGGTGTACTTGTCAGTGTTGACCCAAAGAAATATGATGTTCTGCGGGTGTGGGTTGTTGGAAAAGAGTTTGAACCTGACAACACAGGTCGATGGTACTCCAGAGTTGCCGGTAGAGTTGTTAAAAGGTTTAAACCACCAATAAAGGCTGAGAGATACAAGAGGGTGGTTATCGCCATTCGTGCTAAAAAGCAGAGTAAACTAATGCTTAAGTCCTTCAAGGACATTCGATGTGCCAATCTGGAGCAGTTACTTCCAGAAGGAAAAATAAGGATGACAAAGTTTGATCAATGAGTATTGGCAGCAACTTTGACAATTGGTGCAGCAAGTGTAGTGATAAAGCTTGTTTCTTTCCTGGCTGATTACAAGATATCATGGATTTATATTGCCATATCTGTGGCAGGAGTTGTGGCTGCAAGAGCATGGACGATTTACAAAAACAAAAGGAATTCTTATCTTGTGCGCTTGTCACAGACCCTCTACTTTAAGGCCATTGCAAACAATCGTGCCTTATTTACTTTGCTGGCTGACAGAGCTGAAGATGAGGTGTTTAAGGGAACCCTTTTGGCATACAGCTTCCTTCAAGCTCCTTTAAACTTATCAGGTACTTTAGGGAATATTTAATTTTTATTCAAATGTCTGTTTTATGGTTATTGTTCGTGGCTAGGTTGTTCTGAACTTAATTATATCAGTTCTTGAAATTTGATTCACAAATTGTGCATAATGAATACCTCTTACTGTCTTAATGTGAGCTCCTTACTGCAAGTTATGGACTGAGTTTTTTTCTTTTGGATTTATGTTTTGAATCAGCTAGCTCAGTCAGTTCCCTTTCTTTTGCCTCCTGACAGCCCCTCTTTCATTAATTTCAACATTTGGCATGGGAAAGCTTTGGCATACTTTCCTTGCCTGCTCTCAGTCTTTCTTTAACCCTTTCAAGCCTTAAGAGTGACCAGTATTTAATTCTCCTTACATCAATACTGCCTAATCATTTACTAAGGTCATGAGAGTAACAGAATTGATCACTGACTGAATCTGGTGAACTGGTTTATCTTTATACCTCTCTGTAAATAACTTTGTCTAGGTGGTGGTCACAGAACTGGGTTGCACTCTGAAGGAATGACAGTTGGTGAGCTGAAGCAGCATATAGAGGATTGGATGAATCTCAAGTTTCAAGTGACACTGAAATATGATCCATTAGAACCTTTAAAACAACTGGAGAACTTAGGACTTCTTGTCACAAAACAGAGAGGTACATGACTATGATTACTTCATTGATTCATGGCCTGCATCAGGATTTTGAATTATGGTTTGCAACAGAGTTCATATATGTAATTGTGTGATCATTTATATTTCCATCTTTTCTTGTCCTTTTTTGTGTTTTCATGTCAAATTTGTTCTTTAAAATCAATCTCTGGCCATTTCAGACTAGTTCTCCAGCCCAGACTGAAATGTCCATTACTTTCTAAGACCTGCACAAACTCTCAAATACACCATGTGAAGTAACAGTTCCTTCAAGAGGTCAATAATTAACTTTTTGATGAAAATGTCATAAAGGATCTAAGATGAAAAGTTGACAAGATTTTAATGACAGCTGTGCTCATTCCTTTACCTAGGTGATCAACAGATACTCAGCGTGCCAACTGTATTTGATGCATTTATGAAACTACCAAGTCCAAAAGTGCTCATGAAGGAAGCCCTCGAGAGAACAGAAGAGCTGGATGTGGATTTAACTGAGGCAACAACTGAAGAAGAATTAGAGCAGATACAAGACAAGCAGAGAGAAGAACTAGAGCAAAAGAAAATGATTTGGGAGTGACCAAGCATGTTGATCACAGAATATAGAGAAAACTATTTCTGTCCTGTGATTACAGAGGGACAACTGACTCTTACTACATTCTCACTTGATTTATGGCTCAAATTGGCTAAAGCATCAGCAGTTATGATGTTCAACTCCTTAATTCCTATTGAGTGTCCAAGGTAAAGCAGAATTGGTTTGGTTTTGCTTCATGGCACTCTTTGTTCAGTCTTAAGAACTTGCTTCCATTGAGATGCAGAACTAAATCTTATCACTGCTTGATCCCCCACATTTTCCTGACTGTGCCTCATGCATTTTGCTTGTTTTTACTTTAACCCTTTCACTCCCAGAGGTGATTAACATCTAACTTCTCCCTTTAATATCCATACTCTCTCCAGCAAACGGCTGACAAGAATACTCAAACTTATCAGGTAGAAGTTGTTGTCTTGATCTAACAGTGAATTCTTGTAACTAATTTAGGAGGAAATATATAGCAGCTGGAGGGGAGAATTGACAATCAGACATTGGGAGTTACTGGGTTAAGTTATTATTGCCTCCTTGTGATATTTTCCTTTCTTCTGATTGGCCACTGTGAATAATCTGGTTTTTCGTTGTCAGACACTCAATTGAAATAAGCTTCAAAATGTATACCATATTATCAAAGCCTAAAGTGGATGGTCCTCTCAAATCTTTTAACACTAAAATTCAATTTGTAAACAGGGCTTAAAGGGTACAACCTCATCAGATATAATTTGTCGATTGTCATCAATTTCTTAACAGAATTGTAGCTTTTTCTTTATGATGTAAGATTTGTTTTTAATAAGGTGTACCGTGTTTGTGGTTAGAAATATTTCAAGAATCATTTTAAACAAGTTTTCCTTGAAGGATTAAACACATTTTTCAGCTTGTAATAGATTATTTCTGAAATATGTGCGAGAGTCTTGCAGACAATCTTATAGTTTACTTCACTCAAAGTCTCTTTGTTGTTCTCCAATGCTATTTTACTCTTTGTGTTGTTAATACTGTAGCAGTTTCAGTATAATTTTCCATCCCGTAAAACTCTATCATTTGTCTCTCCTTTAATCTTTTGTAGGACAGAATTTTGTCGATGTATCGTGACACGATATTTCAATTTCTCAACGAGGTCTCCTTCACGTCGCTGGTTGGGGCGGGGATTACAGTTTTTCTCTTTTTCACTGCTCTTAGCTATTTGGTGCTCTTTGGCTCTGCACGTGTTCGACACTTTGACGTGAGTTCATGCATCTTTTGCGGCATCTCTGTCTTTGCGTTCGAGTTGTGCAGAAGTAGAATAACAAAACACCGAGGGCTACTATAATTATCGCCGCTGCTACACATGTGACTGTTAATTCTACGATGTCGACTTCAACCATCTTTCTTTCTGTTTGTGCTCAGTTTCCAACACCAGATTCCTCTTTGTATAACCAAAAATAAATCTATAGGACCACCGTATACGATGGTATTCTCGTTGAGACTGTAGCATAATCCGTTATGACCGCACTTTCGTGTCCATGTCAACGAGTCTGACTTAATTAAACCCTTTCACCTGTTGAAGCGGAAAAGACATGTCCCACGACCGCCATCTTAAGTCGTCCCATAATGCAATTCAATATTGCAAACCGGAACCAGTCGTTGCCAAACAAACAAAATGGCTGAAGAGCAGGAGGTGTCTAGTGCTGCGTCCTCACTTTCTCCGAAAACCACCGTCAAGGACTTACAATTTATTATAACTGAGCCTGCTGGTGGTTTCTATATGATGCCTAATGATGCTTACAACGAAGTTTTCAACGGAATCTTCATTGGCGAAGCGTAAGTGCAGTTTAATTTTTCCAGCTGTTTTATATAGTGAGCTATGAACATTGTTGTTTTCAGCTGTTCTTCGAAGAGTTGATTCTCTGAGCCATTTTAAGTGAGATCAAAGATCGATCATGGTTTAGATAGCTTTGTTCGTCAAAGCTTGGGATTCAGATATTTTGGGTACTTTTCCTCTTAGCTCTTCTGCGAATTCTTTCACATGTTGTTTTGAAAGCGAGCGCTCCATGTGAATCCTAAACGAGTACAGCATCACGTTGATCATCAGGTTAATTTTTCTCAGGCGAAGAGGTGGCTTCTCATTCCTTTTTGTATTTCACGAAGGGATTGAAATTGTCCTCGGAGATCATAGCAATTTAATTCAGATTTTAAGATAAAATATTCTAATCGCTCTATCCCGAGTTCCTGCCCTTTATATTTGGTGCCATGCAGCAAAGGAAGTCGTTTACCTGGCATTGACGTTTTTAAATTAAAAAGTCTTCTTTCACTCTTAAAAAAAATGAGAACAAATGTGCAGCACCGCAGATGTACCGAACGTGGCGTCCACGTCCGGTAGTATGGGACATTTTTGTCACGCAAGTAACGCCTGCCCGTAACGCACAGAAATTTGGATAACGATTTTAAAATGGAATTTTTTCATGGAAAGTCATCACACTTGTTGACTTCAAAAAAGAGATTTAATCTTTCAGAGTGCTTGCATTTCCCTCACAAACTTAATTGTCGCTTCTCAGGTAATACTCAAAAACAAATTTTGGGGGATTATTGAGTGGGCGTGTAACATCTGCGTTAAAGCTATCTTTGAGCGAGTAGACAAGCAAAACATGCTTAATTTCCATATTGTGTCTCCGCACTTTATTTTCCTTCGTTATGTTTGTCGTTGTCGTTTTTGTTTTCACTGAAAATTTGTTAGACGAGGTTGCAAGGCACAATAATTCTCTCACCTGCATACTCATGAGAGGGAATTATTGTGCCTTGCCAAGTGGGCCATTTCGGTCACTCATCAAATTTTCGAGTTGAAGGTGGTCATCCCGGAAAATTTAACCATTTTTAGCTTTAGCAGTATTCATTGCAACATCACATCCTCTGACACCGACTGTAGCTACAGTCTTGATGGGTGTCTTTTTTTTTTCCATGGTAACGTTGTTTCAGGCCCCAACTTGGGCGAAAAGTGCTGGTTTTCAGAAAAGTCTACCAAGTGATGGGCAGCTGTTTTCAGGGAAATATCATCCATTTTTATATAATAAGCTCAGTTGTACACGCATTCTGATTGGTTCTCACTTATGATCTATTGGAGGACAGACGTATAGATGACGTCATCAGTGACACACTGCTGCGCCTCGTTTGTCACTTTTTTGTTCTTACCGTAGTTTTGACGTCATCTGTAATCTATTACTGAACAGACGCTCGGCAACTTGGAATCTATTTGCTAAATATATATCTAGAGATCCCAAATACTCTCTTTTGATTAAAAATCATGATATAAACAAACTGCATTGGAGGATTAGGACAGGGGTAACCTGAAATAAAAACTCTTTTCTCCAGAAGGCTTCTGTGTTGTTTGTCGCGAATACTAAGTTTTAGGACATTTACACGTAACATGTCGGTATGTTTCATCTTTCGCTATATATCTTTCATTCTATTTCTTTTTTTCATTCATGAGGCAGATTTCGTGGTATCGAAGCCTCTCAGTGGAAAGTCTGCTTTTCCTTCAAAAATACTTTTTTGCCAAAAAAATATTGCATTTAAACCATTCCCAGAAATCTAGAGGTAACAAAAGAAAGCTATTCTCCTCTTTTTTTGTGAAATATATCATCGATTTTCGCGTGAGAGAAAAAATTAAAGGCTTCGCACTGGTCGCAATTCGTGCTGTAACTGAAAAATTTTGTTGTGTGGTCTTGTGCGCGAAAAGTGTGCGTGCATAAGTCAGCAAGAATGCGAATCACGCGCCTGAGTGAGATCACAATTGCGGGAAAAGAGCGTCGTCATCTGAACCTCGCGCGTGACTTCTCGCTCGCTCGAGCTGGGCTGAATCCGGTCTTTATGGTCGGTAATATTACGTGTCTCTACCCTGTTTCTTTCCAGATCAACGGCCATGAATGAAGGGGAGCTACAAGACCTTGGCATCACCCATATACTGAATGCCGCGCATGGAAACAAGTATTACCACGTCCAAACAGGCCCAGATTATTATAGGGGATCTGGCATCATCTACCATGGCATACCTGCCATGGATATGTTCACTTTCAAACTTGACCGCTATTTTGACGAAGCGTGCGATTTCATCGCCAAAGCGGTCGGAACCAAGAACTCTGAAAAGCTTAACGGGAAGATTTATGTCCACTGTAAGGAGGGCGTTAGCCGATCCGCAAGCCTTGTCTTGGCCTACTTAGTGAGAGATCAAGAAATGGAACTTAAGGAGGCGGTGAGAATCGTGCGGAGCAAGCGAGAAATTTCACCTAACGACGGCTTTCTTCAACAATTGATAGATTACTCGAGTAAGCTCGGAAGAGCCTAAATAATTAGCGGCAACTCTCTTCTTGTAATTGCTTTAAAAATATTTATGTATTAACGGAGAGAAATGAAACAGATGTTGTGTCATCGATACAATTTGTTAAGTAATATATTTACATATTTGTAAATTTAGAGCAGAATAAAGCTCTTATGTGTAAATTTAATGACGCACCGTAGCTTGTGGTCACGTGCTTAATTGAAGGCTTACAATAAGGGTACTGCGCTGAAACATTGTGTTTCATCAAGCAGGAAAACACCGACCGTTACTCTTAGCTTGAAGAGTTTTATTTTGCGCTTTTACCTTTTTTTTTCCTTTTTTTATCTGCCCCCTGCGCAGTTACAAAAGAGGCTTGTGCGCTGTCGCACAATTGGCCTTCGAACGTACTAACCGCGCAAGGAGAGTGAGGTCGGGGTACGCTTGTTGCTCGCTGTCGAAGCTTCGCCGCCAGAAATTATGTCACGTAACCAACGATATCGTCAGTCAGCTGGTCCATGCGCAGAAATACGAACTCAATTGAATAGCGATTACTTGATGAATTACGGTGCATCATGGACTAAATCCATCAAATCACACTTTTCTCGATATAGACTTCAACTTATACGCGTCGATCAATTTGAAGTTCCAACACCCCAACAACATTCAGCACATTGAACTTTTGGACATTAGTTTGTTCAAATTCCCCTCCTGCCTGCGACTGTGATTTTCTACACGTTGACCAAACTTAAAAACATAGACGTGGTAGATCACTTCGTCTGATAGAGCCCTTCGCTGACGAAAGTGAACGACAAAACACCTCCATATTTAAAGATATACCACTTGTATTCCGCTGAAAAGACTTGAAAATTCCGGTTCAAATTCCCCACCCCAGCCAGGTAAGGTTCAGATTCTCCACCCTCTGGGCATGGATGTCTGTCAATTAGACGAGAGTAGAGAAGATAAGCTTAAAAAAATTTGCTTTATATTTGCCTTTCTGTCCCATGAGGAACTTCGTGCCTTCTTCCTTTCAAACTCGGAATGACGCATCCAATTTCTTTTTTCGTCATGATCAATCTCCTGCATCCCTCCAAAACTTTATTTCCACCGTTTGGACAAGGAGCGCGGGCTCATTTCCCAGACAGTGGATGGTAATCGAGCTCTCAATCTCTCCCTGATATGAACTATAAAAGGTTGTAAATTAAGATCAATCAGTTTAAAATATATTAATTTTAAAGTTTTTACGATAGCATTTTTCGCTTTTTTATCTTCAGCATCTCGTATCCACGTGGAAAGTTTCCTTCAGTATCTTGCTCTGTATCCCAGGATATTTTCCTTCGTCATTCCGTTTCTGTTATGTTTCTGCCTGTAACTGTTCCCACGCATATTTCATGTCCCAGCAGGTAACTTGATCCATTTGCGCCGCAGTACCCAGTGTCCTATAATTTTAGAAAGACGTGTTTGAAACGGATTAATATTTCTAATCAAATTTCCGTTGATTCCATGGAAATACAAAATTTTTCGTTATATCGTAGAATCTACCCGAGCCGACATCTTGAGATCAGAGAAAGTATCAAGATAAGAGAGAATGATCTCATGGAAGATTTTTGTTCATCTGGTCGAGACTGTAAATAATGTACTCTTACGGGGGCTTTCTTCCATCGACCGGAGTGTTGACTGAGGTTTAGACTGTACTACTCGGTCGTTTTCACCGTTAACCCTTGCTCCCATGAGTGACCAAGATATAATTTTTTCATACAATATCAATACAATATCGAGCAAACAAGTGATAAGAATAAAGAAAAATATCAATTGATCCAATATCAAAATCTCCGAACTAACATTATAAGGATTATAGGGCATGCAGTAAGGAGATTACTAATGAGATCTTGCAGTGAAAGGGTTAACACGGTCAGCTTCTTGTCCCTTACTTAACGATTGTTTTGTATTGTATGTCTGGACAATGTTCACTGAAAATCGAACAAGAAAGCTCAAATAAGAGAAAAATGAACCGTGATTTTACTGATTCGGATATTGAAAGCATTTCCTTACTGATTTCTGTTTTATAAATGTTACGTTCACGTCGCCACAATATCGTGGTTTAATTACCCAAGCGCAAACGTTTTCACTGTTGGCTGACTGTGCCTCGCAAGTCAGGAAAGTTATATTGTCGTCTTCTGTTGGTAAACTGGACCTAAAAGAGTCTCGTCATATACTAGATGCTTTCAAGTTCCAAAATCTCTTTGTGAATATTATTTCCACGCCGTTACAAGTTTATGCACAGAATGTGCCCCTCCTTATTTGAACTAACAATTGACCCACAGAAAATGTTGCTTTATTTTGAGAGTGTCAATAACATTAACAGTTTTAAAAACAACAACAAACGAAAACAGTGTTCTACTAATCACATCCATCTTCGCAATTATTTTTGCAAGCTAGTATTTTCACTTCATGATAAAATGCGGTCCATATCAGTCACTTCCGCTAGTCATTACTGAAAGGTTTCATTCCTTTTCGAAAAAAGCAAAAAAACAAAGCAATTGTATTGATATAGAACTGCAAAGACATTCCCTCCAAAAGCAAATATCTCTAGCTCCAACAAAAATTTGTTTTATGTTACCAGTAAAAGAATTCAAACATTTTGGGAAAGCCCTCTTCAATATTTTCGTTATTTAGTTTTCATCTTGGATGAAGGTGCGGTCGAGAATTTAGAATGTAACAATAGCTGCACCTCTTACTACAGATACTGAGCCGAGATAAATTAAAGCCCAACATGTCATGTATCCGCTAATATTCCTAAAATCTATATATGAACATTTTTAAATCGATAAGTTAAAACGTACTGAAGCCATGTCATGCTTTTTTTGATAAGCTAAGACGCGTGACAACCTTTGCAAGATCGGTGCAGATTTAGAACTATAAAAAACTACAATTTACAATCTGCAAAGAAATACCAATTGACTTTTTGTCCTATCGCTAAAAAAAAAACAAAAAAAACAAAAAAACCTTCTCCTCTCTCCCCTCCCCTCCCCTTCCCTCACTCCTACTTCATAAATGGCTTCAAAGATGCTTTAAATAGAAGTTTAATGACACAGGGCTTCGAAAATTCACCTCTCCCTTCTCACAATTTTTATCTACATGTCAAAAATTATCTTTTTTTCTGAAAAATATCATTCAATTAATATCTTTTCTAGTTTTTCCCGAGAACCTTATTCGTAGAACCCCCCTCTTTACTTTGTCGCTCCCCGGTTCTCTCTGTACACTGTGAAACCCCATGGGGGTTCAGCCGTTTTTTTTTTTCTTCTTCTTCTCATTGATACCTTTGCCTCTCAGCTTTCTTTCCAAGGTGTTTGTTTTTTCAACAAAAGATTAATTGGCGAGACGACTGACACTGACTGAGTATCAAAAACGGGTTCTTTCTTTTAACATTATATTCATTGACAGATCCGTTACGGCATTTTGTTTACATACTTTAACATGCCGAAGGCGTAATACCACGACAATACTGTTACCGCAATACTGTTACCGCAATTTAGCCAGAAAGCTCTATATTGTTAGTATTTTCTTTTTCGGAGTCGACTAGGCGTCAGAAAAATTTATGATAAATATAAGCTGCCAATTTTTTTAATACGATACAGCATATATAACTTGTGTTTTTTTCTTTTTTCGCATTCCATCCATGTTTCTGACTTTGTAACGAGCTTGCGAGGGTAAGTTTACTGTTTTTAAAGATCAACATGACCTAAAGTTTGATTTTAGTCGATGATACGTTTTCGAAAATGCAAACTATAAAATCATATTCTGTATGATTTTGAAATTGTAAAACTGTTGTTTTTGTTTACATTGATTCGTACCATGCCTTTGAAATATTTCGTAAAAAAAGTTGTCTGGGGTGGTCATTAAATATTTCATAAAGTGTTTTTCAAACCTTTCAGCAAACGATTCCTTTTCATTTATCAGCACTATTCGAGAGCACAAATTAAGCTGGTGTCCGTGAAACAAAACTTGCTCAGGGCACTATTCGATTGAGTATTGTAATAATTAAACATACCAGAAACACCAACCAAACAATAAAGAACAAGGGCTAATATCGATGAAGTCAAACGGAGACTTAAGTATATAAAAATAGCCGACAACAAGCGCTGGGGAGCGTGAATCGTTGAGTCGCGATTGATCGAGTTTGGTTTTGCATTTGATTTGTTGAAGTGGTGGGTTGAAATCTCTAGGTAGGTCAAATAGCGTAGTTGAGGGCATCCGAGCCAATCCAATCCCAAATTATTTAATTGTGTTCCTCAATTGCTATTTTCGATAGAGATAATCTATTGGAAAGTGCCATCCAGGACTTGTTAATCTTTATTAAGGAGACACAAAACGTTTTAGACCTTTTCAAATCGGCAACACAGAATATGGTTCAAACTCCAAAAGTACAACCTACTTCTTTGATCGTTAGCAATGAGCTCAGCTCCTCTGTCAATGATAAATTAAATAAATTTACGCTATACATGAATATAGGGACTTATTTCTCAGCTCTCCAACCTGAATGTATCTTATTTCTGCAGAAAGCAAAGATGAACAGCCTGTATTGCATCAGTTTTTTTCTCATCGCTGTCCAATTTTCCGCCCTCAATGGCGCACCTCAACATGGATTAAGTTGGTCAGGTGTTCCCATGAGCGTTTTCGTGGAGAAAAACGATCCACGTAAGTATCCAGCAAACGTAACCCTTTAAAATCTAACCCATGATCTGATAAAAGATTCTCAATACCAGCTGACAATTTATTCCTCGCAACAAAGTTGAGAGAATTAGGTTTTATATCAATACTAAAACGTCTTTCAATTCTCTTCACCAGTTTACCAGACGTTTTGACGTCGTAGTGAGAATTTACTCTTTCATTCCTTCAAGGCTTTCAAAGGTGAAAGGCTTTGCCGCCTGGTTACCTCTCGGCCCATCCAACGAAATTTTTTAATCATGCAACTTTTAATTTGAGGCGGTCTGCACGTATCAACCTAGGATTTAGAGTTCGTAACTACAACGAAGACTTAGTTCTTTTATTTGTTCGTGCAGTATAATGTAAATTAATTGAAATTGTCTGTTCAAAAAGCGTTCCCAACGGCCTTGTTTTGTAAACAATATTATAGCAAACGCTCGTGATTGGCCGAAAAGATTATGGAGTCTTTTTTTAAAATAAACATTGCCTTGAAATAATTGAATAAGATTTCAAAAGAAGTTCTTAAAGCTAATTATGATATGAATAGGCATCTCTTAAGAATTTTTTGCCGTTGAAGAGGCTATCGACAAATTTCAAATTTGAACAGACCTGACTGTGGTGTTGCTGTTCAGAAATAATTTTGAAAGCTGGAGTCCAAGCATGAGATGGAAATTTTCAAACTATTTGTAACATTCTTCTCAATATTCTTGACTTCCGAATTCGTGCATCTTAGCGATGCAGTACTTCTGCATAGTTCTATTGACGAGATTAACTTTGGTGAGTACAATACGATAGTCAGGTTGATGTTAATCTGACGCTTATAAAATATGTATTAAATTCCCTAACGGCTCTGAAGTGAATCGTACCAAATTTTTGGCGCCAAAATATGTCGCTGCTGAATTTTCTCCGAATTTTCTGAATTTTTTTTTTTCCCAGCAACATTTACACTTCTTAATCAAGATAGAAGTTTTAAAAATCTTCCGATCATTCGTTTGAAATTTTGCATCGGTAATAGCCTATGGCTGATCGATATAGTAGGCCACTAACAGAAGATTAATTATAGCCTACGAAACTTAATGATTTTCCATTTGACCAACTTTGCTTCAACGGCTAGGAGATTTCAAGCTCCATTGGACAATTATAATGTTGCCTTACTAATTATTTTCAAAGGAACGCTCAGTCAGTTAGTTTATAAAGAGGACGCCATCGCTAATTATTGGTCTGTTAGGCTCATATGCACTGGTGTCGGGACTGTGCTCTCACCATCAAACACTGCGATACAATCAAGAGAGAAAATATTGGAAGAAAAGATTGAATAAAGAACTGTTTTGCCGATACGTGCAGTTTATTCAAACAAACACAGCGTGATTGACAGGTCAAAGTAAGAGTCAGAACATGTTTCGAAACAATTTGAACTATTCAACATTTTGTAAATACTCTTTGTTCAAAGCTCAATTAGAATATGAACGATCATTTCAACAGCTATTTTAGGGTAGGAAGGCTTTTTTGTGTTCAATTTGAACGTGACGTCGAGTACTCAACATCAAACACCTTTTGTGCCTAAAAGCGCGCTTATTTCAAAACGGAAAAATGGCGAGCTTAAAAATGCTTATGACTTTGTCAATGATCTTGGTAATGAGTTTCCAATTGAATAGAGCAGTGCCGTTAAGCAATATCAAAGAAGAATTTGCTCACGGTAAGTAAAACTTTTTGACAGTTGAATTAATTCAGCTTGTTTCCAAGTTTATAGTGTCGATAATTTCTGTGTTTTGAAATTCTGTGCAACCGTCGCAACTTAATTTTTTATCTCAGTGAGTAAAATTTTATGATTGTTGAATTCAGCTTCCAATTTTCATTGTGATTAAATTCTGCTCATCAAATTTCTATGCAACAGTTCCGATTTTTTTTTTAATCTGTATCTCAGATTTCCCGGAGGACTTCAACTCCTTTGCTGATAGTGCAGGCAAGTCACTGTCTTCATTTGTTCCTTGGCATCGAATGTATCTATTTATTGACCGATTGTTTCATCAGTGCTATATTTTATTGAAACTCAAAACCCATATCCTACCGTTATCAGTACTAGGGGTGTTTCCATAACCTTCATTAATTATTCATAATTGGCAACCATACGGTATATAACTGTGGCATAATTAAGGTAATTTTCTGATTCGTATTTAACGAAGAAAGGAACCGCAGAGTGTAAAAAGGTAGAACGGAATGAGAAATTGGGTCATTCTAAGACAAAATTCGACGTTGCAGTCTGCTGGACTCTGCTGGAAACAAGATAATTTGACTCTCTCACTCTATCAAATCGCAAAGATGATGCTACAACGTTATGATCGTCGCTTTTATTACTGGTATGCCCATTGATATATTGTTCTTGACAGTTTTCGTTTCGAAATTACTATAAAACTTAAAAAAATATTCCTCCCTGCCAGACGCGCAATTTTGGTGAGGGAGTGGGAAGGGGTTTGGAAATTTGGTGGGGCATATATGCCACTTCTATGAGGATTTTCTTTTTACTGCAATAAATCGGTCTACAATCATAAAAAAAAAAATAATAATTTCTTTAAGTTAAACTACTAATTTTTGCAGAAGACTATAGGTGATGTCATAAGTTGACTATATTTTGACTATATATCGGCAGAGTGTAAAGACGAAAGAGATTGCAGTTGGATCCCCAATGAATTAGCAAAGCGGCCAGGAGAAAATTTAGACGAATACTGCTCGAGGCACAAGAACACGCCGGCAGTTAAACAATGCCGCAAGACTTGTAAATTCTGTAAGTATTGTTATGATATCTTCTGGGGCACATTTCGATTAAATTTCGTTTAATCATAACCAAAGTAACCAGGCGAATCACAGAAACGAAAATTACAAGAGGCCCATCAAGACTCAAATCAGCAAAGAATAAACCACCAAAAGCGCAAGAAAACGCGAGTGACAAAGTCGCGGTTGGTGTTCGAGCGCTTTTAGATGAAGTGTTGTAAACCAAAACCAAATTAATCACAACGGCCAATCGGGAGGAAGGAAGATAACCTTAACAGTCATTGAGAATTATAAGTAAAAAAACAAGTAAACTGCTTGAAGCACGAGAAAACGGTTCAGATAGTGGTGCGAGTTTTATGGACCAATCATAGAGCAAAGTTAAGGTTTACTTTTGACATTCCATTAGAATTGCTCTATTGTTGCATCTCATTGGTTAAGAAGGTGGCAAAAGTTTTCTGGACCAATCACAGAGCGTAGTGAAGCGAAACCAATATTATCGCGGATTATTTTCGACACTCATTTGAAACAATGAGGCTCCTTGGACATAATTCTATGCCCTTGGTAGGTCTTTCAAAAAACCGTTCTCGTCATTATAAAGCGACAGGAGCTTGGCGAGTAATGAAATATAAGGAAGGACTAACTCCCGGTGCAAAAATTCCGCCAAGAGTGCAAATTTTGCAAGTAGAGGTGGTTTTTTTTAAGGAAGGCTCGGATTAACGTGTACATTTTAAATGCTAATTACATTCGTTTTTTCGCTCTCCACAGGTAAAGCACCAGCTCCCGTTGGTAAGAATAAAGTAGCAGCGTTATTTTAATCCTAATAATGTGGTTTTATCAACTGAGTTGATTATAATTATGTGAATCGGCCAACATAAAGAGTTCCATAGAGTTCCATAGAGTTTCTAGTTCTTTCAGCCTTAAAAACTCTTTACGGAGGTCAATTTACTTTATCAATTCAGTTGATAAAACTAAATTATTTTGTATCAACCCACCACGAACGCAGCACCACAGTTTCTCTAAAAACCTACCCATTTCCCCCATTTTATTAATCTAGCCTCCATTTTAGATATTTTGTGGGTGGCAAAGCATTTTTCTCTGTCACCCTGCCGTCATATTCCCGCCTTTCCTTCAGAATAAAAAATTGCAGCCAGCGCGATAAGTTTTTCTTAGCCGGGGAGAGTAATTATCTGTCTCGTTACCATCTAAAGCCAAACCAATGCAATCTAGGATCACTTTTGACATTCAATTGAAAATTGCTCTGAGACAAAAATAAGGAGACAATTCATACACAGTTAACAGGCTTAAGAACTAGGAAACTGAACTAAAGAATTGCATCACCTAGGCTTAATTTCACCTTTGTGGGCGGATAGTGTATATAATGTCAGTAATAAGTTGACACTGCTAAATTGGTTCTTCATCGCCAGAGTGTAAAGACGAAAGAGATTGCAGTTGGATCCCCAAAGAATTAGCAAAGCGGCCAGGAGAAACTTTAGACGAATACTGCTCGAAGCACAAGAACACGCCGGCAATTAAACAGTGCCGTGACACTTGTAAATTCTGTAAGTATATTAAGGCGATCACTTCAATCACAAATACCTGGGGCTTTTTCTTGCTGCACAATATCGTTGAGGATTTTACCGCTTATCAGGTCGCTTGGATATAAATATGTTTCACTCTGATAAAGACCTAACACTCAAAACGTCAGCTTTTTTAACTCTTTACGGTGTCTAATTCACATTTTTAACACAGTTGATAATTAACAATTGGTTCATACGTCAGTGTGCGTTCATCGAGATATGAAGCACGCGGGAAGTTTGGAGAGCACGAAAGATGCGTAAGAGTTGCTCGAGGCGTAGCTGGGAGCAACTCTAGCTTCTGAGTGCTCTCCAAACTTCCCAAGTGCTTCATATATCGATGAACGCACAGATGACGTATGAACCAATTGTTTTATAACATTTTCAACCCGATGGAAAAATTTTTTTCTCGAGGGATTTGTTTGCTGACGTCATGAGCGTGCATAATAGGAATATAAAGCACGCTCGCGCAATTGAATTTGATTAGAAAAATTTACTGGCTATTTTATAAAACCAAATTCCCTTAGATATAAGTTCGACGAAAGGCCTTTCAAAAACCAGTGCAGACTGTAGATAAATATTATCCAGCATTTTGATAGACTGGAAAGGATAGCGTGTTATGGAAGAAATGCTTCTTCATTATTTAACATACCAATCTAGCTGCTGCATGCTTTGGTCGATTGAGACGAATAAAATAGAAGGCAGGGAATGGGGGGACAGAGTACACTGGGAAATCGAAGTAGGGATGTTTTTGCTCTTCACTTCCGTCCTGCTCTTTAGCTTGTCCTTACAAACTGAGTGTTTGTTCAAGACTAGTTCCACAAGAAAAAGCAATTTTCAATGACTCTTAATCTGTAGACCCAAGAAACTGTTTTCTGAATTAATGACTGAGTATCAAAATCCATTATTGGACTCCACACAGAAACTTTAAATCACAAGCAAACAAGCACAAGACATTTGATAACCCTTTAAACTGTTTTCAAAAAGGTGCCTTTGTATTTGCTTTAGGTAGCGGGCGTGTGTTTCAAACAGGGGAATGAACAATTTCATGCCGTCGATTCTTGCATGATTTTCTTCATATGTCCCGAAAATTTTGATTTTGTTCTCTCTGAGGCAATGAATACAAGATTTATTATAATCGTTACGCTGAATTTTTCATTTTGATCGCCATTTCCGTGGAAAAAGCATAGTTAGTGAGGCTGATAGACATTTTTATACCCAAGCGGCCTGATTAAAAAATCCTCAAAGATACAGTAATTGTGACATGCTTCAGCCGTGTTTGCCACAAACCTAGGATAAAAGTTGTTCTTCTATATAGCAATCGAGAGAAACGGAACCCACTCGATGAAATCGGTTTATTTTAGGCAACTTACTCTGCTATTCCCTGTGCCGATTGACCAGTTTTCCATTATTGACATTCTCTTGTTGTATAATCAGATATAGGCTCTTCTTTGAAGCTTATAGATCATCTTGTACTCGTGTAACAGGCTTAAAATCAGCAATTGAGTCACGCAATACCGACATGTTAAGATGTGTCACGAAATTCTGAGCAATTACCCCCATAGAAATGTGAAATTAACAGGTGTAAATATTCTTCTTTGGATCACGAGGGTGAAAATACTTATCAATACTTATTTTTCTTCTCCACAGGCAAGCAACCATCACCCGCTGGTAAGAGTGAAAGGAGCATTGAATTTATCGATTTTCACTGCACAAGGGTGTGATTCAGGGCGGGCAAGGATTTTTCCCTCCTAGCCGTCCTATTTCCGCCCCACTTGCAGAATTTTAAATAGCAGCTAACGACATCACAAAAGACTTGGAGTTAAATAGAAAGCTCTTAACCTTGGACTATGTTTCGTTTAATTTGACTTCTGGTTTACCGATCTTCCTTTCTTTTGGAGGAGTCAATTCTCGGCGTTGCTTAATGCCACAGCAATTTTGATAAGCTTCAGCCGTGTTTACCACCAGCCTGGTATAAGAAGGTTCTTCTCAATTTTCTTTAGCAATGTGAGAGAAATGGAACCTGCTTCATTAAATTGGTTTATTTTAGCTAATTTACTCTGCCACTCTCTGTGTCGGTTAACTCAGCTTTCCATTATTGACGCTCTCTTCATTTATAATCAGATATAGGCTCTTCATTGGAGCGTATAGATCATCTTTCACCCGTGTAACACACGTAAAATCAGCAATCGAGTTACGGAAAACCAACATGTTAAGATGTGTCACGAGATTCTTAGCAATTACTTTCATAGAAATTTGGAATTAGCAGGTATGAAAATTTTCTATTGGAACGTGGGAGTGAAAATACTTATCAATGCTTCTTTTTGCTCTCTACAGGCGAAGAGCCATCCCCTGCTGGTAAGAATCAAAGGAGTATTGAATTTGTTGATTTTCACAGCAGTAAAGGTGTCAATAATTTTGGGCGGGCGTAGATTTTTCCCTCCTATTCGTCCTATTTCCAACCCACCAGCAGAATTTTAATTAGCAGCTAGAGAAATCGTAAAGGACTTGGCGATAAATTGAAAAATACGAACTATGTTTGATTCTGTTGATCCTAATACCGATCAAAAAATTACACACTGAAGGTATTCTCCTTCAATCAAGGCAATTTGGGGACTTTGATATGTGTCCCCTCAATAGAGATATTACAAAGGTTCTCTACAGTTCTAAAAGTACAAACAAACAAGCACAATATGATTTGAAAGGAGATTTCTTGATTAAGATTTTTTTGTTTATTTCTAGGCTGCATTTAGATATTTTTCGGGTGGGAAAGCATCTCTCTTCTGTCACCCTGCCGTCATATTCCCGCCTTTCCTTCAGAATAAAAAATTGCAGCCAGCACGATAAGTTTTTCTTTTCCGGGGAGAGTAATTATCTGTCTCATTACCATCTAAAGCCAAACCAATGCAATCTAGGATTACTTTCGGCATTCAATTGAAAATTAATCTCGGACAAAAATAAGGAGACAATTCATGCATAGTTAACAGGCTTAAGAACTAGGAAACTGAACTAAAGAATTGCATCACCTAGGCTTAATTTCACCTTTGTGAGCGGCTAGTGTAGATAATGTCAGTAGTAAGTTGACACTTCTGAATTGGTTCTTCATCGCCAGAGTGTAAAGACGAAAGAGATTGCCGTTGGATTCCCAAAGAATTAGCAAAGCGGCCAGGAGAAACTTTAGACGAATACTGCTCGCAGCACAAGAACACGCCGGCAGTTAAACAGTGCCGTAACACCTGTAAATTCTGTAAGTATATTAATGCGATCACTTCAATCCCAAACATCTGGAGCTTTTTCTTGCTGCATAATATCGTTGAGGATTTTACCGCTTATCAGGCCGTTTGCCACAAACCTGGAATAAAGGGTTGTCTTTTATCTAGCAATCCGAGAGAAACGGAACCCGTTTCATGAAATTGGTTTATTTTAGGTTAACTGCGATGGTTAACTTAGTTTTCCATTATTGACGCTCTCTTCTTATATAAACAAATACAGGCTCTTCTTGGAGCGTACAGCCGTCATCTAGTACTCGTGTAACATACTTAAAATCAGCAACTGAGTAACGGCATATCTACATGTTGAGATATGTCATGAAAGTTTGAGCAATTACCCTCATAGAAAAGTGGAACTAGGTATGAAACTTTTCCTTTGGATAATGGGTGTGAAAAGACTTATCAATGATTCTCTGTTCCTCTTTACAGGCAAAGCACCATCACCTGCTGGTAAGAATTAAAGGAGTATTAAATTTATCGATTTTCACTGCAAAAAAGTTTTAACTTATGACGGGCGAGGATTTTGCCCTCCTAGCCGTTTTATTTCCACCCCACTTGCAGAATTTTTAAGAGCAGCTAAACGGCAGATAGAGACATCGCAAACGACTTGGCGATAAATAGACAACTAGTAACTTTGGACTATGTTTGATTTTGTTGATCCTTCTACTGATCAAAAGAATACTCGCATATACTGGAGGCGTTTTGCCCTCAATAGAGATATTACAGTGGTCTTTAACGGTTAGTTAAGTAAAAACAAACAAATACAATATGATATCAGTGATATCATTGAAATTATATTCTTAGTAGGCTTTTTGATAAAGACTTTCTCACTTTTGTTTCCTATAGTCTGCGAAGACGAGCGCACCGACTGTTATGTTCTTGTAGTCAAGACGGGAGGCGGACAGGCGCTTGAAAATTATTGCAATCAATGGAAGGCAGAGAATGCAATACAGCAATGTCGTAGAACCTGCAACTTGTGTGAGTATTCGGTTTGGGTTTAGGATAGCCGCACCAGTTGTGTTCTTAGGGAGAACATTGGTGAGAGCGCCTGCCTCCCAGCACTGTGGCCCTGGTTCGATTCCCGGCGGTTCTCGACCTTGCTTCGAGGGTTTTTCTCCGGGTCTTCTGGTTTTCCTCCCTCAATTAAAACCAACATTTTAAATTCCAATTCCAACTGGAAACAGTGGACAAGAAGACCCCCTAGTAGACTGTCCACCGCTAAACCCCATTTATTTGTCTAATCAGCCTTAAACCAGGTGGGCCAACAAACGACGGAAACGAAAGTTAAGGAGATACACTAAGATGTGTGCAGTTTCATCCCTAACCTTTCTCGATGGTTTTTGGTGCTTCTTCCGTTTTAGTTTTAAATACCTGTCCGAACTAATATTTTGTGATCATCCTCAAGTTGAACGTAATTTTCCGCGTGTTATAAAACGACCCAAACCATCGTGTCATAGCCTCCTTAAAGAATAGACATAACAAAACAATTGTATGCACTACATTTTTGTTACATTAGACGGCAGGTCTTCTAGACTGTTTCTGTACATTCAAAAGGATTCTACTAGTTTCGAGTCAGTTAATGGTTTCTGATACCTGTTAGGTTCCAAGCCCCCTTCCCCACCCATCGAACCAGAGACCATGGCACCTCAGACAGAGCAGCCTACATCGGAGACCGCTGAACCATCAGGTAAAAAAGTCCTCAGATAAAATTATGTTCAATTCGCAATTCCCCCTCGTTGTGTACCTCTGTATTTACTAAATGAACTTTCGGAAATCCGAAGGTCTGACGTTCGATTTCTCATGGGGACTCAGACTTTTTTCTTTGTCCCACGCTCGTGATAAGACGCAAAATATATTTCTCTATTTCTTTACTGAGCTCAAAACTTACTATCTTTCTTATTCTTTTTTACAAAAAATGACGCTATAAACATCGCTGATCCTAGAAGTTTGGAGGAGGCGTCTCATAAATGAACTTCGTAATGGGCCTCACTCACCATAGTCTAAGTGGCTCAGTGTTGAGCATAGGAACGCAGAAATACAAAGGTCTGAGGTTTGATTCCTCAGTAGGACTCAGAATTTTTTCTATGTCCCACGCTCGTAACAAAACGAAAAACGTCTTTCTCCACCTTAGTCTTGTTTCAAGGACTGATACTCCACATGGGGTATACTACAATGCCCCTTTTTTGCTGGACAGAATATTCCACGACTAAACAGTTTTTTCCATAATCTTGACGATGACTTCCGGGAAATTATTCTAGAACTTCCTATACTTAATCTTAAAAAGCAAGGTGCGTCACCCAAGAAATGATAAAGTACTTTATGCCTTAAAATATCAACCAGTATGCCACATCTTTCTAATCCACTTTCATTAAACGGTCAGGTTTTCAGAAAGATTGCTTAGAAGTGCACAACTGCTATAGAGGTTTTCATAACGCCCCTCCCCTTCGGTGGTCAGCGGAGCTAACGCGTGCGGCACAGGAATGGGCTGACTACCTTGCAAGCCGTGATGAATTTGTTCACGATCCAACTCTGGAGGCCAAGGGTCAGGGTGAGAACCTCTACTACAAGAGTCCTTCCAAGAGGCTGTGCAATTACGGTGAGTTCGGACCAGAATGCCTGAGCTGCGGTGAGATCGTGACGCGGTGGTACGACGAGGAAATTGATTATGATTACGCAACAGGGGAGACAAAGACACCATTCGCTCCAATATTGCATTTCACTCAGATCGTTTGGAAAGCGACCAGAGAGGTGGGAATGGCAACTGCTGTGGGACACGGCAAGCTGATTGCGGTAGCGCGTTATTCTCCCGCTGGAAATACCAAAGGATTGTTCCAGGAAAACGTCCATCCCCGTAAGTAGCACCTGGCTTGTGCAACTGGAGACGCAATTGCACAATGATCACCGAGCTTGACTCAGGATCGATAGGCTGGTCTATTCATTGCACAATGTTATCGGGTCCATACGTGACTAGGATCTAACTTCTCCTTACATGATTACCACTGATTCAAACATTAAGGTCATAGGAATAAAGACAATAATATTCGCCAACTTCAGAAGCTCTTGATTGATAAACAAATTCTCCGTATCAATACCATAGGAAATGTATAGAGAACATTATGGAGAATATGCATACTGATATTAGACTCTAAGCACGTCTAACCTCCTAGCAGTATGAACGGCTACAAACAGTCACGGAAATTTGATGAGTTATAAGGGAAGACGTGCGATGCATCCGATCCGCATCCCTTCCGTAGGGAAGGGGTGTGGAGAGGGTGGGGGGAGAAGCTGTTCTTCAGGTTTTTCCTTTCTTCAACAAATATCCTTGAACCGTAATTATCGCCCTCAAGGCTAAAATTGTCAAGAAAATAATATTAATATTTGCTGATTTTACTTTCGTTTTCTTGCAGCCCCCGAGGAAATATTGGAAGCTCCACAAAGGATTTGTTTACCAAAGATAGTTACCTGAGCTCAACTTAAAACTGAGCAACAACTTGAACGTTCAGTTACAGTATTGCCAAGAGATCATTATGGTATCTTAGCATTGCCCTTTATTTTCTAATATCGTTATTTTAAGACCATAAACTTTGTAGCTGTAGTATGTTGAGTAACTTAGTGATACTTAGTACCAAAGAGCTAGGAGACAAGCCTCTACCCCCCCCCCCCCTCTTCTTCCCTTACTTCCCTTGAGCAGAACCTCCACCCAGGGGAGCCCTTTGTCCAAAAGAAAGTGTCCCCTAAATAGAGATGTTTTCTCATTAAAGGTTGCAGAAGAACTTTTTCAGTTTGGCCCAAAGTTTTCGTCATTTGAATGGAGGTGTCTGTCAACTAAGGATGTATTAAAGAGAAGTTTTAAAAATGTAGCTCAGGTTTTTGGCAATAAATTTGGTTTCACGAAACTTTTGAGAAACAGGGCACCGAGTCTGAAAACGAATAATGGAAATGGCATGTTTCGGTCTGAAATAGGGGCAAGAACCGGGCGGCACATCCCACCAAACACACTGAGGGGCATCCAAGGAAGAAAAACTAATGTTCCACAATTTGAACTGCATGGACAGCTATTTCATATACAAAAATTCTGTGTGAATGAATCGAGATGAGATCGTTAATGTTAGCATGTAAACGTTTTATTACAAAAGATTACATACGTTATCTTGCTAAGATTTGGAAAAAAAAATTAATCAACCCCTCTAATTCCGAGAGGCAATTAAGCTGTTACTACCCTTCTGACAAAATCAAGACATTATTTAACAAACGGGTAACAAGAGAAAATAAACTCATCAGTTCGAGGATGTCGTCCTAATTGAAATGGAAGAGCGTAGCATCAAGAGGGTTGAGTGTCCTACTAACCCGCCTTAAAAAAATTACCAATATCGATATGCAAGATTTTCACAAAGCACTGATATATATGAATCAACATTGGCTAGCAGATAAAAAAAAAAATTTTCGTGAAGAAAGCATGCATGATTATGCACGGTCCCTAGAAAGGCTCATAAACAAGCCTAGGGGTAATTAAACCACAGCAAAAAAGGTAGAATATTTTCCAAATTGTGCGTCTGTTTCATAATCAGTGAAGAAGCTTCCCCGTTCGTGAATGGCTTGATAAACTCGACGTTAACCTCTCCATAGCGAGTTTGTGATATCCTTCATGGTAGTGCACTGTTCTGCGGGCATATTATCCTGAAATACGATTGTATAAGTAACATGATCATCAAGTACCTCATGTAAAGAGAATCAAAGTTACATACGCCTCGTATGACCTCAGACACAGCCCCATACAGCCATTTGTGCTTAGTCCCGTTTGCAGCAATACCTATGAGACTCATTTGTATTTACAGACTAATAAGCGTGTTAGGTTTGGGACTAAACGCTTGTTGTGTGCTTTACTGTCCTCATGTGTTTAAGCCTGCGCGACCGGCGACTCATTTTTTTGCGTTTTCAGGCGAACGCAAAGAGAGCGCATGAAGAG
This sequence comes from Pocillopora damicornis, assembly GCF_964200805.1. Lineage (NCBI taxonomy): Eukaryota > Metazoa > Cnidaria > Anthozoa > Scleractinia > Pocilloporidae > Pocillopora > Pocillopora damicornis. The sequence continues at coordinate 8,432,564 of NC_142672.1, forward strand.
CGCAAGGATTGAGACTAGCGCGAAGAGAGGAGAGTGACGCGCCCCACGCGCTAACCTTGTGTTTGCCTCGGCCTGATAATGTGCCTGTCGCGCAGGCTATATGCGTTTGCATCCAAAAGAAATAAAACAACTGTTAAATTCAAGCACTAAGAGGTTAACAACAAGAAAATTGGGTAATCTCCCCAGAGCTCAGAACACTACCCTTCTGAATAATATATATAAAGATAAGAGCACTCATTTAAAAACATCGTGGGGCAAGCGTGGCCAAAATACAGTACCGCTCGCGTATATGTTAACAGCGCAACCAAAATTTCATACGCTAAGACACAGGCTAGTCTGACACGTATATTCGATTTTTTAGCGCGCACGGTCGAAAAAAAATACGCAAGTCATTTGCTTTTGTTATTCAGTACTATAAGTTTCCTTTGTATTGGCGTAGACGAAGGGAGCAAAACTTGTGACAACTTTCTGTCTACCGTCTTAGCTTTCTTGCAAAAGTGGAGAATTTTAAACCCATTTCAATCTATTCTTACCAAAGTTTTCATATCTTCTTCGCTAATAGTGAAGTCAAATATGTCTCCATTTTCTAAAATTCTCTCTTGTTTACTGGACTTGGGAATGGTGATGTAATTTTTCTGCACACTCCACCGGATGAGGACTTGTGGAATAGTTTTATTGTACCTAAAAGAGGCAGAGAGATTATTTGAAAATGGAATCTGATAAACATTTCCAGACCAGTACACGCTTTATGTCGTAAACACTTTGATCGTACTATCTTGAGCCTTAACTTGGGCTGTGCTCCTGGGGAGGCATTGCGGGACACGCAAGGCACATTGAAAGCTTGAAATTTGAGTACGAGTAGCCTATCAAAAAATTCCTATTTTAGGTAAAGATTTTAAAAAATTGAAGAATTGATTGTAGCGGTAGCGAGCACACCCATGCCAGCCTTTATACACATTTAGCTTTATCCGCTGTTGGTGTCTTAGGATAAGTTGTTAGTTCCTTTCGTCCTAACACGTCAGCAATATGTTTTTCCAATTATTGACCCCTTTGACCCCCAAGAGTAAGTATCATCTAATTCCTCCTTATAATATCACCCCTGAATCACACATTAAGGTCACAAGAGTGAAGGAAATGATCACCAACTAGAGAAGCTCTCGATTGCTAAACAAATTCTCATTGTCAGCACCCTAGGAAGTGTATGGAGAACAGTTTGGAGAATACACATACTGATGTAAGGGTGTACAAGATAAAGGGATGCTAAATAACAAAAACTCTGCAAATGGTCATATTCCTAATTTTTTACCAACTGCAGCTTGCAAAACTGTTTTTTACTGGGCACCCAGTGCAATGGAGGTGACGGAAAGTGAAAAGATCCAATGGATCTGCATGTAGAGGTACTATTATACTCACCTACTTGCCATTTCGATTAAAACTGGATCATTGTTTTTCCTGCCACGAAACAATGGACAGTAACCCATTGGTGCAATGCCTTTTTCAAGACAGTGGTTGACAATGTCATCTAATCGCCAAAAAGGATTAAGCTCGATTTGATTGACAGCTGGTATCGGAAGGCCTGCCTTTTCCATCTCTTTAAGATGATTCACACCAAAGTTGGACACTCCAGCAGACCTTGATGAAAGGAAGAAACATTATTTGGAATAAATTGAAGAAATAATAATGTGATAAATGAGAAGGCGAGTGAATAAGTCAATACGTAAGTAAAAGAAAGAACGAAAAGACAAATTAAATGAAACGACAAGACAAAGAATTCAAGGTTAAGTAATGAATCAACGCGAAGGAAAATGATTATTAGAACGAGTGAAACAATAAGAGAACAAAGGGAAGAAAGAACTACCAAACATTTTTACGTCGTCGAGAGGAGCAAGTGATGTGTAACAATAGAATTCCGATCTTGACCCAATTTTGACCCGAGTTTCCCGGTGCTACTTATCATTTGTTTCGGAGTATCTTAGTAGTTCGACATTCGCACTCAACACATAGTTGAGTTCTCTCCTTTTGTGATTTCTGGCTTTTAGCCACTAGTGCATTATGGCTTTAGTTCTTGCCGTGACACCAAGTGAGACGTAAACATCTCGCAATCATTTCAGAAATATCTTGATAGGTGTGATCGGCGCATGGTGAAACTTACAGGGAAACTTTTTTATATGAAGAGAGAACATTTTATCAGCGACTTATGCCGAAAAGAGCCGCCAAATTTGCGAAGCGAGTAAGCAGCGAAAAACGATACCTTGAGTTATTTAACAGAATGGTGGATCGGCGAATGGCGAAATATCAGAAGACGTGAAATGACGGAATATCCTAAACGCCGAATTTGATGTATAAAACAAAATTCTCAGAAATGGAAATGGATCACAGATGCTTGGAATAGAATAAATAATTTCTTATTTTATAATTAACAGGCGAAATCAAAAGAAGCATACGTAATCATTGTTGGAATCCAGAAGATAGAGGAGCCATGAGGCTTTTGAGTAGGGCTCCTATAAATTACTACATATTACTATTAATATCATTATTATCAATGTTAATATTATAATTTGTTACCATTTAACTATTAGTTGAATGTCAGTGATACAATATATTCTAAAATCATCTTTCTCTTGTGGAACAGGGTACTCATAAATATGCGGGATGAGGCAGGTTTTCTGTTTTGCATGTAAGACAAATATCCTGCAACACTACCATCTAGCATTATTATACAACCTCTGGTTTTTTTCTACTTTTTGTCCAGTAAGTGAGACAGCACTACTTGCTGACTCAGTGTCCAAAGGTCACCTGTAATGTACTGCAATTATATTTGATTGCAAAACACAAATGACTTACTATCAAATTCACACAAAAGACTTCATACAAAAATTCCAAAGTTATTTGTCAATCAAAGCTTCCACATCCCCTTTGGGGCAACCAACTGGGCATTTAATTTTTTGAAGATTGATGCATTGGCAGTGCAGAATAGGGTCTTTTGCTTGTAAGCATCATTCAAATTTCTTCTTAGCCATTTGTGCACAGAAACAGACTCTTTACCTTTTAACTCCTCTATATTTAAAACATTTGCATTCTGCTGGTTCAAATTTCTCACCCCACCCAGGCATGGTTCAAATTCCCTACCCCCAGGGCACTGGACTTAAACACTCACATGCCCACAGGTAGCCCAGAAAGGGGAAGGGAGAGGGGGATGAAGCTTGATGCATGACTTTGTGACATAAGAGAGCCTGCTAAAGTTCTTGTTTTACAGACAAAAAAAAAGTATTACATATAGAAATATTCATTTCACTTTTCAAATAATAGCATATAACTGATCACCTTAAAACACCTTCTTCCTGAAGCTTTAGCATGGCCTTATATGAGTCAACATTGCCCCCAGGGCTAGGTGAATGAATAAGATACAAATCAATGTAGCCAGTGTCAAGCCTGAAAAAAAGGTTCAATAAATCAGAAGCCACAATCACTTTGGTAATATTGAATCTGACAATTTTTTACTCTTTCACTCCCAAGATCTTATTAGTAATTCTCCTTACCATCTGCTATACAATTCTTATGATGTCAGTTCAGAGAATTTAGTACTGGATGAACAAATAATCATGTGAAAGTTCCCACTCAAGCAAGCCAAACCATTTGACTATTTACAAAGCTCAGGAGGACTCATGGAAAGTTTTTCAAAACCAAACTTGCCAGCCTCTATCTATTTTCATTATTCTTTATTCATATAAAGAATTTTCCCACTTACAAAAAATTACCACAAGAGGAAGAACCCTCCCCTTACGAGTGACTAACATCTAATTTCTCCTTACAATATCAACTTTGAATCAAACATTATGGTCACCAGCTAAAGCAGTTCTTCATTGCCAAATAAATTGTCCTTACTTACTTTTTCAGGCTTGTGTTAAAAGCCTTTAAACATTTTTCATATCCATGGTCATCATTCCAGAGTTTTGTCACCACAAAGATATCTTCTCTCTTCACTCCAGACTCTTTGATTGCTTGTCCAACTTCGGCTTCATTACTAATGGAATATTTCAAGATTTCTTTTTGTTACAAGTACTCTTTTAAACTGAGAACACTTAACCTACACTGCCAGTAAAATATGAACCCTGAATTAGTCTCATGGAAAAGAATTAAGACTGCTGGGTTGAGAACTTCTGTGGGATGCAGTTGGAAAGATGCACCACCCCCATCTGAAAAATCACATGAAGCACAGTGCATGCAATGAACGAGTTGCCAGTAACCAGATCCTTGTGTTTACGCACAGATTTTTGGGATCACCATGGGGAAAACAATGCAACTCACTAGAAGGAAATGTATGGCAAACAGTTGTTCCAACATCCAAAAAATGATTTTAGCGAGAGATTTTCACTTTATCGGCCCTCTTTTATCAGAAATGGATTTGACTAAATCTGATACTAGGAAGGCATAAGTTTTTGTTTGAAAAACCATGTAATATGTAGTAAAATCTACCGATTAACTTGTCTCCGTGCACAAGGTCTATTATGAATTTGACATCATGTAATGGTCTTGACATTTTGAAAACATAACTTCAAATCCCCAAGGAATAACTCAACTAAGCCATTCCAGTTTTTTGAACGTGTGCTAAGTCTACTTCTAGCATTTTTCATGGCTTGGTAATACAAAAGAGCGCTAGAAGAGCTAACTTGAGGCAGCAGGAGATTGAAATGGCATGCTTGATCATTAAATATTGCAGTATGTACATTAAAGTGCCAAATCACCTACACTGCTTCTTTGTTGTGATGAATGTGAACGAATCAGTGTTAATACTCAGCTCAAAACTGAACCCTCCCTTTTGTGATGATGAGTGATACAAATTGGTCCCTTGAGGAGTGATGCACAACCAATGATATGTCCACAGTTTCTGCCGGAATTCCTGTGATCTTGCTTTTCCTGACAAGATCCTTCAAGGAGTTCGAGAAGAAAAGTTGCAGCTCAGAGACCTTAGGATTTTTCTCAAACAAACTATCACTTGAACAGGGGATTTCCTCATGTTTTTCATCACTTATTTCATCCTTTCAGAGAGCAACAGCTTGGTAAAAATAATTTCCATTTCCATGGACAATGACTTCTCTCCTTAAAGGAGGTATATTTTCAAACGTCATAATTTGTTCATTAAATACGTTAAAAAGCATGAAAACAGGCTGTACATATATAAATACAGCTGAAAAGACTTAAATGAGTTATTTCCTGACAATTTCTGGCTAACTTTGTAATATTTCGAGACCATTACACAATGATGATTTCACAACAGACCTTGCGCAAGAAGAGACGTTTTTCAGTATTTTTTCAAGTCATGAAATTTCCATTATCACCACTTGGAAACATATGTAAATTCGTTTCTGTCACTTTAATTCTTTCCATCGTCGGATTTTGCACATAGCAAGCTGTTACCATTTAATCGTTTTAAGTCAAACCACACAAATCACATCTATCACGAAAGTGTGCGTTCGATGAGGAAAGTTCCAATAAACTTTGGAGTTGAAACGATTCATCGGTGACACGTGTGACGCGCTCTACCCTCTGCTGAGGTCATCGACGCAAGTGCCAGGGGAAGGAGCAGAATTAGAAAAATGGCAAGCTTCAGCGTACCAAAGCCACAGTGCAGTGGGTATGAAGTACATATATACCCTCCGCGTCTTACGCAACATGATACAGAGAGCTGCCTGAATAAATCACCTCACCATACATTTACCGTATGTAAAAAGCGAAAAGTGTATTTTCCCAGTTGTGCGTCTGTTTCATGATCAGTGGAGAAGCTTCCCCGTTCGTATAAATCACCTCACTATACATTTACCGTATGTACCAAGGATGCAAATAAGTAAAAATCACTACATGGTCCAGCAAAGCAAACTTACTCGTAAAAAGTTGCTGTATCGATCAAGCGGTATCCATTCTGCAGAGCAAACTTCACTGCATTACGGCAATCGTCGCCATTCGCGTTGTAAACACCGAGGCCGAACAAAGGCATTTGGTAGCCATCATTCAACGTTACTTTCGCTTGAATTCCCTTCCCCTCTACATTCATCGTCAAAAACCTCACAGGTGCTTGGAATAGGCGTGCCAAGTAAAGCTGTCGCATTCGAGTGAAAAAATTAAGCAATGAACACAGCGAAATCTGTCAGGCTGCTTTAAGATCTTCATTCGACAGGAGTACTGGGTTCTAGTTGCAGACGATATACTCCAGCAGCAGGCCTGGATTTAGTCGTTTTTTGACGCTGTCACCTCCATGTTCCTGTAAAAACAGCTGTCTTTTATTCAAAAATACAAAGTGCAGCAGTTTTTTAAGTACCAATCAGAGGTCTAAAGAGGAAAAGCTCGTAAAAAATCGAGTTACTTCCGATTTCCCTCAAATTTGGAGCCCAGATTTAGCAATTCATTGAGCGAAATTTGGGCTGTGTACACGTGTACATCGGTCCTTTTGAGGTCATTCTAATTGTTAAAATAAATATTCCTGGTAGCGACCTATTTGGTCAATTACTTCTCAGGGAAATTGCCAGCTGAACTTGTGTCCGTAATTTAGTTCTTTTCATACGATAATTTTCCCCGCCCCGTTGCCACTTGTTCAAACTTAACACCAACATTACTTGGATACGGCAGAAATTTTAGTTAGCCTTTCCCTTTTACTTCGTACGTTGCTCTGCCGTAATTAATTCAGAAAATTATTTTTAACTTTGAGGTTGTGAGATTAATCTCGCGAACATATTTCGATCGAAGCACTCAAGATGGGTCGCGTTGCCAAGGAATTCAAGCAATGAGATCGCGTGGCATTTTCTTTGATTACTTGACGTTCGTTTTCGCGATAATTTTGTTTTTTTCATTTAGCAAAGTTTTTAATCGCAAATGGAACTATTGAAGCGTTAACTCGAGCTTGCTTAGGGATTTGTTGAGTAATAAATAGGCGATTGTACATGCGAGGTCGTATATTATAACTAGTGTGCGTAACTGGCGGTTTTGATGAAGAGCTTTTCAGCAAGTTGCGAAGCCGCAAAGGGAAGGAAAGACAAAAGGAAAGAATAAAACGAACACCTATGGATGACCCTTGTCCATAATTTCAGATTAAAACAGATTTTATTGATTTTCGATGGACGTTTAGGGAAGCCTGTATTTCGATATTCCGTTAATTTTGGGAAACAATGGTAGGGGCTCATAAGATCCGAGAGAGAGAGCTGCTTGTTGACTATATGTTCATAACTTCTGAACACTGCAACTATGCTCTTAGGCTTCGGTTAAAGAACGATTTGAGTACAGTTTTTAGAAAACAAAAGGAGGCAACCAAATCATCAGTGGCTTCTCTGAGTAATAAGACCGATGATGACAAATATAATTTTTTAATTTTCTATGATTTCGCAACATTCTCGACGATCGTCTTAAAAACTTAGAAATATTGGAAATATTGATTTCCGGGCATACTTAGGCGTTTTCTGTCTTCTCTCGTCTCCGGTTTTCTTCAACTTTCTCCTAGCCAATCTATGCTAAGTTTCACAGTAATGACAGACAAAATCAATTATGAAAGAAAAAATTTGATTATTTTCAGACACACTCATCACCCATTACTAAACTTCAGTCTGTGTTGTACTATGTGCCCTTCACGTTTTGGACCAGAAAATAGAAGCAGTGCTCTTACGAAATAAGTAAACAGTGGAGTTTAATTAACTGGTTTAATTTTCATCTCAGCTCGTTTGGCGGAGTAACTATGGCCTTTCCATTTGTGCCAGTTTACGCCTTCCCATGGAGTAGAGTGTGGGCCGTGTAGGTAAAGACCATTGAGATTGGAATTCAAACAGGCCTTGTACCACCAGGCTCCTTGGCAACGTGTGGCACAGTTGGTGCTACCATTCTGGTCATTGTCTCGCTCTTTGGTGGAAAATGCTGAGCCTCTGTGATAAGAAAATGAGTCACCAGCAGTTCCTTTGTAGAAACACAAAAATATGGAACATAAAGCTTTTTCATCAGAATCAGAGAGAAAAAATGTTACATATTACTGGAATGGAACTTAACCTCATCGAACAGCACTTTTTTGAAAAATGATGTTTGATTCTCCATCAGGTAAGATTAAGGAATACAACAATTTGGTCGGGAAATTGCAAAAAAGGTAAACGCCAAAAAGTTTGGTTGCGAAAACTTTAATACCCAAACGGCTTTTATGAAATTGTACAGATGTAACTATGTAATAATGTAATGGTCCCTTGGAGTGACAAATATCTTGTTTTATTTGGCCAAATTATCGACCGTCCTTTACTGCTGGACAAATAAACGCAACACTAATCAGGTGTCGTACTGAGGGATGGAAATTGTAGCGAGAGAATCCTCATCTGAGAGATATGTTAGAAAGTACTGGCCACATACCAGAGTATGATCCAAGACTCAGTCTGTATTTGCTTCTCTCGCTAGCAACACCAAAGAAGTCGTACTCGGCATACGCAGTATTTCCGTTGATATCTTCAAGGTCTACGTGAAGTCTACATTTTTCTTTTGTCAGCCTATGAATCTTGTCCAGTCCGAGCCAAAACTCACCGTTTAAATTTCCAAAGCCTCGTTTGTAGTCGTTCCATCCGCGGTAAAAATCAACCGAGCCGTCCAGTCTCTTTTGGAACACTGTCCATCCTCCACCGGCTGTCTTTTGGTCGCAAAAGACCTCGAAGGCACCGGAATTGTCAGGATCGATTGTATAAACACCACTGACTCGCTTTCCAGCTTTGTAGAGTTCAGCGCAGTTCCTAAAGACTGAAATAAAGGATAAATTTGACTGCCAGTCTCAAGCTAAATTTGATGTATTTCAGAGAAAAAGAGATAATCACTATGATATGGAATAAATGACTGATTTCCGTTGTACCTTACATCCCCTTTTTCTCGCTATTCGAATATAGTCATATCGAGGAAAACTGTTTTTCATACCAGAATAACATTGAAACCTTCCTTAATGGGAGATCTTTGCCAAAATAAACTGTAGAAATCAACCCAAATTTTGCAGATAATTTTTTGAAATATTGAAATGCAACCATGATCAGCAATTTGATATTTACCTTCTACACTTGTTCTATTTCCCTTCAGATGGCTGATATCCTTTTGTATTTCTTTGAGCTCCTTCTTAACCTCATGAAGTAATGTTTCGACTTTCTTGTTCGGTCCTGCATAGAAATTGTTGGAGTTGTATACATTTTGACATTTTTCCCTCAAAGGAGAAACTTGTGATAAGTTAGCATTTGCCATTGTTTCATCTGGAATGGTTGTAATGAAAGCAAAAAGCAGAACAATCCAGGAAGACTCAGTGCGAGCCATGATCAGCCGGTGTTGAAGCTTCAGTTAGCCGTGGCAAAAGCCTCTAGCGATACTTTGACTGTCAACTAGATACACCCTTCATTCTTAAATACTTAAGGGCACTGGAGCCTATGGGAAACTCTCTCAGAAACCCGAAAACCAGAATTTCCGTCAAAAGCGAAAAACCGGAATGAGAGCCTTCAGAACTGAAAGCCTCAAATAATGGTAAATCAACCCAAGCTGAATTAAAGGGAAATAAGAACTTGAAGCACTAAGGAAGGGCTCTGGAGCCTATCGGGAAACCCTATCGGAAACCCCATTGGAAACCTGAAAACCAAAATTTCCATCAAAACCGAAAAACCGGAATGAGAGCCTTCACAACTGAAAGCCTCAAATAATGACAAATCAACCCGAGCTAAATTAAAGGGAAATAAGAACTTGAGGAACGAAAGAAACAAAAACCACCTGAAAAGGGCCTTCATCTGTTTTAATCCATCAAATGCCAAAAAAAGAAAACCCCCAACCACAATGAATAAAAGTTGGAATACATGACCAAAACTGGAAGAAACCTAATTTATTCAGACGACATGTTTCAGACTGAAGATTTTTGCCAAAGACAGGTTTCAGACATCGTATGAAGCAATGAACGGTCCGGGCCATAACCATTTCTGGATACTTGATGACGTCACCAACATGGATGTCGTAGTGGGACATCGAGGAAACTCACTCATTACTTTATTCGAGCCCTAGCGACTTAGTTCCCTACCCATATCCCATGAAACCTTGCAAAATTACAGAAGATAAACAATTACACACAACAAGCAAAGAACTGATGGTGGTCGCGATGACGAGAAGGAAAAATTCAGATGAAAAGTCGGGTGGAGGTCCATGTTGCGAAGGGCTCGATCGAGGAATAACCTCTATTTAGTTGAGGTTTTTAGGTATGCAACATTTTTTTTGATTCCTAAAAAAAATCTTTTAAAAAACTAGAATAAATTTTCTTCCAATTTGTCAAAATTCCAATCGAGTGCACGAGGTTTTTGCTCGAGTGCACGAATGTTGAAAGTCTGTTAGTCTGCAAACTACCAGACGTAGATCAGATCCATTTACATCAGATCTTCAGATCCATCGGAGTATCGTGTAAACCATAAATTTTAACCATACGTTGTGGCCGGCCAATTTAAAGTAAAAGGACAATTATTTATCGGACCTTTATAAGCCTACATTGTGAATTTCAGATCAAGCCAACAGCATGGATGAACACATTCAGTATCTCGAGATACTTTGTCGTCTTTGTGGCACAAATCTGCTACGAACCTGGGTCAGTGCTACAAACAAAGAATCTTTTAAATCGGAGCTCTGGATGAAATTTCGAATCAATGTCGATCTTGACATCAGAGAGATTCATTCAGCCAAGGCGAATGCACACTAAAAAATAATTTCAGGAAACGACGGATCTAACACATAAATGTGATTATCCAGCGAGTAAGTTCTCCTTCGGGCAAACATAAAACAAAGAGGTATTCGTTCACTGAGCTCTCACATCTTCAGGTATCGTATCCGGGAAATGTGCGATAAGAGCGGCATGAAGATGAAAATAAGGAAATCACATTGGTGGAAAGCCTTGCCGAAGTGTCTCTATTACAGCATTCCGGAAACAAAGGTTGGAGTTTAACTACACGAACTGATGAGAGTGAAATTTTCGTCTAAAACCACAAGGGACTTGTCTGTAATTGTGAAACTCGTTTAGAAACACCGCTCGTACTTTCACATTTTGCAGTGATTACCTAAACAAACTTTCTATACAGGGTGTTCAAATCAAAGGGTAATTGTAAAGGACATATTATTGCTGACTAAAAGCTGTAGGACCGAATTTGTAGTGTTCTGAGACCTAGATTCTCCCGCGAATCGATCAATAGCGCGCAAAATACCTTGTAGATTTTGAAATAAAATACATCCATCACCCATTACTAAGCTTCAATCTGTGATGTACTTCGTACCCTTCCTACGTTTTAGAAACCAGAAAACAGAGACAGTGTTGTTACGAAATAAGTAAACAATGGAGTTGAATTGACTGGTTTGATTTTCATCTCAGCTCGTTTGCCGGAGTAACTATGGCCTTTCCATTTGTATCAGTTCACGCCTCCCATGCAGTAGAGTGTGGTGCGTGTAGGTAAAAACCATTGAGATTACAGAGAAGACATTTGTGTACCACCAGGCTTCTTTGCAATGTGGGGCACAAGAGCTACCACCATCCTGGTCGTTGTCTCGATCTTTGATGGAAAAAGCGGAGCCTTTGTGATAGGAAAATGAGTCTCCAGCAGTTCCTCCAGAGTCAAGCAAAAATAAGGAATTAAAAAGTTAAGGCTCAGAAAGCAAAGAGATTTAAAATGTATGTAGCTTAAAATGAATTGAGTTTCTTTCTCCCATCTTCCTCGACCACATGTAGACTACATGTGTAGCATTAATGCCACCTGAAAAAGCACAAATCACAAACCAGTATATATTCAAAGACTCAGTCTGTATTTACTTCTTTCGCTGGCAGCACCAAAGAAGTTGTACTCGGCATATGTTTTCTTTCCGTCATTATCTTTCAGGGTCCACGTGAAGTCTGCTTCGTTCTTTTGCCAGTCGACGTGTCTTGTCGAATCCGGCCGGGCCAAAATTTCCATAGCCTCGTTTGTAGTCGTCCCATCCGCGGTAGAAATCGACAGAGCGGTTCAGTCTCTTTTGAAACACTGTCCACCCTCTACTGCCTGTTTTTTGGATCTAAAATACATCGAATGCACCGGCGTTGTCAGGATCGATTGTATAAACACTGCTGACTCGCTTTCCAGCTTTGTAGAGTGCAGTACAGTTCAGTCTTGTAGACTAAAGATGAAAGGCAAGGATATTAAAAAAAAAAACAACCTAAAAAACGCTTATTAGTGACACTTTGTAGCTTCGAAAGCTTTTTAATTATGAATACAGAAGGTAAAAGATGTTTACCAATTTCCCAGTCAGTATGATCACTGATCCTGTTCGAAATTGAATACGCCAGAAGTAACAGAATCTTTGTACGTGAAACTGTAGGTTAATAAACTTAATTCGTCACCTTGCATCTTCAATTTTGTAATTATTTTTGTTTCATTAACAATACTTTATACGTATCGTAAGAAAGCTAAGCTAAGAAACCAACCTTTGACATTTGTGTTGTTTTAATTCAAAGATCTTACATCCTCTCGCATCTCCGTCGTCAGCTCCTTCTTGACTTCATGAGCAAAGTCTCGATCTTCTTGTTCAGTCCTGTGTAAAAGTTGTTGGAAGTATACATGTTATAACATTTTTCTTTAGAAAAGAAATTCGAAATTTGGTATAATTTGGGCTCTGGCGAGTTTGTTGAGGTAGAGTTGCTGGCCAGAGATAAGAAAAGTAAAAACAGATATCATTGACCTCCATGGTAACACGAAGAGGGCTATTATTAGAATTGGAGCTTTGTAATAAGTTCCAGCCTAAAATAAACGTCCAAACAAAATCGCGCTCTTAGATCAACCACCAGCTTATCTGACTAAAACTGATAGAAGAGCAGTTCTTTTTTTAACTACACTTTGTTTCATGTATAAATCGAACAATATTTTTCTTGCGACCATTTTAAGCCAATTATGTGCCCTATAAGCAAATTTTTTTCGTTTGTTTTATTCTTTTCAAAATTTGTTTGGTTAAAATTCATTTATTTCTTTGCGGTCGTTTTCTACTTTCGTTCAATATCTCTCAGTATTTTACTCTCGTCAATAATATTGACACGAGTGAATAGTATCTAGGAGTGATTAAAATCAAAGAGAGTATAAGCGTCAAAGAATGGAAGAGAAAACAAACTAAAATGAAAGAAAAATAAAAACCCTGAAGCTACTATTTCTCCCCATGTTGTCACTGATCTAATTAATCATTCTGCACCACCATTTTCGTCTTATCTCTCTCAACTTCGAACCTTTGAATCGACGGAGTACTTATTTGAGTGTTGTGAAACTTAAAATGAAAACCCTACCCTGGTGGACGTATCTCTTTATAGGCTTGATCAACAATGTTCATGTATGCCAGGGCAGCTCATTGTCGCTTGTATGAAATTGCCCGCGGTAGACTTGTTTATCTTGACAACTTGGCTGGTGGAATTTCAAGAATATCTGATTCTTGGTTCAAAGGTAAAAAGGCGTGACGCAACAGTGAAATAAATTATGCTATCTGATAAAGGTTTTTCTCGATCCAGGCCCCTGGTAGAACACTGTGAACCTCGTCAGCGCTCCCCCTTTTCATTCGATTTTTTTCCTTTGCAATGGAGTAACCTTGAGTTTCTATCCGTCATGTCACTCTGATGACTAAGTAGGTAAATTACATGTAACAGGGTAATTTAGTATCATCAACTGAGTTGATTAAATTGGCCACCGTAAAGAGTCTAAAAGCTGTCGTTGCGAGCGTCAGCCCTTCGTCAGAGCGATTGACGAAGGGCTAACGCTCGAAACGTCAGCTTTTAAACTCTTTACGGTGGCCAATTTACGTTATCAATGCAGTTCATAATACTAAATTGTCCTGTTATACTCTCCCACCGACGCAGCACCACAGTTTCTTTAGAAACTTACCCCTTACTAAATGACATGTACACACTTCTTCAAAGCATTTTGCCAAACAAGAGTATGAAAACGCGTTCAACTTTGGAACTTAAACTAAGCTTAACTTCCATTGCTGAAAAGCAATTTCCTTCGGTGGAATTCCAATTTCTTACGTATTCACCACAACGAGTTGTGTGAGGGAGGGCCAAAATATTATTATTATTATTATTATTATTATTATCATTATTATTATTATTATTATTAAGATTATATTCCCAAAATAAATGGTTGTGATTTAAATTACGTGAAGAATAGCATGTTCAACAACACTATGATAATTGTCAACTTAGGTGCCAGCCTAATATTTGAACACTTGCGAGGAACTAGGCTTGATGAAGATTAGCGATTTTGGAGACTTTCCTAAGAAGTGACAAGTAAATCCTACTTGCAGGAGGGAGTAACCACAGGCAGTCGGAGGGCAGCATTCCCTGATTTTCACTTATCTTATCCAGAAATCTTATCTCTGTGGGCAGACCTAGGCCCGTTATCTATCTGTGGGAGATTCAGTGTCGCACATATTTGGTCCCGGTCGTTTTAATAATGCAGAACAACGCTACAAAATTATTTCGAGTTAAGAGGAAGAAAAAACACACTGACACCCAGAAGATCGCAAGTTGAAACGATTAATCTTGGTTTCAGTTGCACATTTTCACGGGCTCCCTCATGGAACAAATTGGAAAAAAGAACTGTGCATGAGAGTTGCAACAACTGATTGGTCTTCGAAATACTTTCTAATAGTCTCATTTGATCAAAACTGAAAAAGTTTAACAATAGATTAAAAGCATAAATGTGTAATAGACATCCCACAGTGAAAAGAGTCCCCAGAGAAGCTTCAATTGAGGGCGAAAAAAAAACCATGAATAATTAAATCAAAAGGGAAAAACAGTAAAAACTCTTGAGGCTTTTTTAATGTTTGATTGTCACTGATCTGCAAGAATGAATGATCCAGTAAAACTCTTGATAGCACATCAAGAGAGCATCAAGTTTGTTTTAGAAGTTCTGTAACTATGCTGAAGGATGTCAAGCTTCCAAAACAGGACAAAATAATCAAATCCTTTCTTGTTTCTTGAATCCTTCTTTGTTACGTTTCACGTCTGCCAAGAGACACAATGTCTTTAGTAACAGAGGTTTTATTATCTGTCTCGGGGCGAATATCCCTGAGAAAAACAAGGAACAGAATTTATTCTGCTGTTAATTTGTGTATCTTCGTCATTCAGCTTAACATAAAATTAATTGTTGATGAAGCTTGATATATTTTGACGTGATATGAACGTAAGTCTGATTGATTTATACTTCGCGCCAAAAATTTTACGTGACTAGATTATTTGCTCATCTCGAGGATTGTCAAATTTGAGGTGTAAGACAAAATACTTCCGTGTACGATAAATCGTTGGTTTCATCCATGAAAGGGAAATATCATTTCGTAGTAATTAGATGTTTGTCCTTCAACCCTGTTTAAAGTCACCTTACCCTCATTGTTTGTTACCATTTTGCACTATCTCAGTACTTTATCAATCATTGTCACAGTGGTTGTTATCAACTGACGACAGTTAAAATAATGGAACTCTCCTAATTATACCAATTGATTGCCTTTATATATAATTAGTTTCAATCTCTCGTTTCATTCCATTAAAAAAGCAGAAGACATATATACCAGTAAAATATCATACTGTTTTTTCATGAAAATACCTCAGTTATGACTTTGATTTTATCTCCTTAATGAACGTTTTCCAAATTAAAAGATTGATCATCCATCTGTCCGAAGGCATTTCTTGTACAGGTGAGTTCTCGTCTAAGTTCGATACTTTTTCATGGCAATCCATTTTTTATTTCCTTACGTAAATATGAAACTGAAGCTGAAAATTTGCGCCAAAATATAAGGAAAGCTTTGTCATCGCCCAAGACGGTGAAATATTAATTTAAAGAGTTACTAATCATCTACACTGGAAATTTCAAGACTACAAAATTTTTCTCACAATACTTATCCCACGCTCTTGGAAAAGTGGAAAGGCTATCACGGTTACCAAGGTTATCATTTTAATTAATTTTCTAAAAATGTTGATGGCCTTACTACTCATAAATAAATAAAAGATTAAATCGTTCTTTAGTTCCATAATCTATCTTTATACCATCAGGTGTAAAATTTGTCAAAGCCAATGCTAGCTGGAGAGAGCTTTTGTTAACTTAAGTTTATTTTTTTCTCAATTTCGATTTATTTACAATAGATGAGTCTAATTCTTTCAAACGCGTGCCCTGCGAGGAGCATGGCCAACCACTGACAAAAACAGGCCCCAAGCGTCCCTGCGGTAACAAGTTATCTTTAAACACGACGGACCACAACCTGAAAAAAGATTGATCGCGAGCAACAGATGTGTCCACGTTGGTCAAGTACAAATAACTGACTATAAAAAGCGCTGACAAACACTGACAGATAAGCGTATCAACTGAACAGAAAGGTATACAAGGTATTGACTTTAAATTGATCAAGTCATCTGAGCTTGAAAATGGCATCCAATTTCATCCTGTTCATCCTGCTGTTTGGAGTCGCTTTGGTGTGTAAGTGCAGCAAGATTTCCACTGAAGATTCGTTGTCCCTTATGGATCTGCTGAGTAAGTTTTGCGTCCCAAAAATTTTTTTTTCACCTCGAGAGTCATACAGATGTAATTTTCATTAACGAGTAGTGAACACCTCGATTTTATTTCAGCTGAAACATCAGCTAAGGCGGTAAGCAGTGTTCCCAAAGTTTTTCTCTTACTCAAGTCAAGGGACTCCCTAACAATCGAACCCATTTGTGGATGAATGACTTACGAAACTCTCCGTTTAGTGAACTAAATTCTCACATGCCCTTGCACAAACCAGATTTTCAGAACTGAGAAAAACAAATGTTTTCCAGTCTTCAACTTCCCAACACAATGAAACTAAAACAGCTCACTGAAGGTAATCGGCTGCGATAGGAGAAAAGTGGAAGATACACTTCAAAGATAACTCAGTAAGAGAATAATCCAATCTCGCTAACTTTTTTGCCTCATTTGACGACCAGAAACGTTGGCAGCTTTATGCTAAAAATTCTGACATTGGGATATATCAGCACTTAAAAATGACAATTACCGACAGGGCCCTAGAATCTTCTCAAAGACGAAAAGTTTCACATAAAGCCAGCAAGTTTGGTCTCATTTCCCTTGCTTAACTCGCATCGCTTTAAGAATTGAAAAAGAGTAAACTCAAACTACTTGATTTCTTACCTGGTTGCAACTTGAAATCACGATACACTTTTTTTTTTTCGAATTTATTTTCCTCAGGTGCTGAATTGGACGACGATACCTCTGAGGATATCACAACTCGCAATTTCATGGGTAGTAAACTTAACATCAAATAATGATTGAACATTTATTTATCGTTAAGATTATTTGATTTTCGTCTCGTTTTCTCTCATCCCCACCTATAGCTGTATGCTGGCAATGTTGAATTTGGAGAAGGTCAGCCGGCATGAAAAGTATTCC